>NC_079207.1:10485763-10756599 GCF_026745355.1 Beta vulgaris subsp. vulgaris
TTGAGGGTAATTAGGTGGAATTGTGATGGGCAAGACGAATCTATTAATGGAATTGGGAGAATTTGGATGATTGGGAGTGGTGGTGGTTTACTGGTTTGAGGTGGTTTTGGTGATGGGGGCTTCGCACCGAATGGGGCGTGATTCATGAGAAAAGAAATCCTAACTTCTAAAAGCACGTTCACGTTGCACGTATCATTTATTTTAATATAGTATTTGTTACTTCAAAAAAGAAAACCACTTTTAAAATTAGAAAAAATAAGAATATTAACATATACAGACTACAGTATATTAGTATTATGTTGAAAAGATATTAAATTTTAAAAATTAAAATATTTCAAGAAAACCGAATTTACTTAGAAATAGTCTCCTATTTCACAACAAGAAGAATAGATACGTAGATTATAGTATTATATTGAATGAAAATTGAATTAAAAAATTAAAAAAATTCAAGGAAACCGGTTTTTACTAGAAGCAGTCTCCTAATTCACAACAACTTTTTCAATAAGTGAAATAGTTAAACTTATGAGACTGGTTTTGGATAATCAATGGTTTCCTACATTTAAGAAATGGGTTAGTAACCTCAACCGGTCTCCTATAGGTAGTCTCTTTGGCCATTTTTGTAGTAGTGTTTAAAAAAAATACTTTTAGTATGTATTGGTCATGGATATGATTTTTTTTATGATTATCATATTAGCTTACCTAAACCACTTTGGGACTAAAAATTGAATATTTGAGTTGTTATTGTTTTTGTTATATGTAATCTCTAGTCATAATCATGGTGTGTTATATTTTTTTCAACAAAATCATCTTTTTTTTTTTCTTGTTTGGTAATAAAATAAACTTTCATTGTATATTTTCTCTCTCCTCTAAATTGGTATTTAGCTTGAAAATAATTCCATAACTAGTTTTTGTGAAAATAATAAGAATGACCGCTAAGATAATATATGATTTTCGTTTTAAAAAAAAATTAATATTTGATTTGTTTCCTAATTGATAATTGGTTGATTGATTCCTTTAGTTATTGTAGTTGATATTATTTCCTTCATTGTTACACAATCGGAGGAATTAATTGATTATTGTTAAAGTTATTTTAGCAATGCCACGTGGCATAAGCAAGCATTACGTCGAAAAGTTGAGGGTGAAGGAGAACAGAGGAAGGTTGAGGTCTTGCCACGTAGGACAATTTTTTCTTGCTTTAATATTATATATGATGTACAACCTAAATATTAGAGAATACAACGTTACCTAAAATACACAAAGCATATCTTTTACAGAATAATCACAAGATACTATTAACATATTATCTATCACACCCCCGCAGTCGAACCGGGAGGAGGTCGAACGCTTAGACTGGATCGAAAGTCTAAAAAAATTGTCGAGGCAAGCCTTTTGTGAAGATATTTGCGTACTGAGATGAGGATGGAACATGTAGTACCTTGATATGACCCAAAGCGACCTTATCACGGACAAAATGAATATCCAGCTCAATGTGCTTGGTACGTTGATGTTGTACCGGATTGCAGGACAAGTACACAGCAGAAATATTATCACAATAAACCAAAGAAGCTCGTTGGATCGGACAGTGCAACTCAAGAAGTAGATTACGTAACCAACAAGTCCCTGCAACAACATTTGCGACACCTCTGTATTCTGCTTCGGCACTGGATCGAGACAAATTAGCCTGTCGTTTAGCAGACCAAGAGACAAGATTATCACCCATATAGACACAATAACCCAAAGTGGATCTGCGAGTGTCTGGACAGCCAGCCCAATCGGCATCGGTGTAAGATATAAGTCTCTTAGGAGCAGATCTGTATAAGTGAAGGCCATGATCCACAGTGCCTTTGAGATATCTGACAATACGCTTAAGAGCGTTAAAATGAGGTTCCTTCAGAGCATGCATAAAAAGACAAACATGTTGAACGGCATAAGCAATGTCAGGTCTAGTGAAGGTGAGGTACTGAAGCGCACCAGCAAGGCTCCGGTAAAGGGAAGAGTCACTCATGGGCTCGCCATCAAAGGCCCCAAGTTTCGACTTTGTGTCGACAGGAGTAGCAACCGGTTTGCAGTTATCCATCTTTGCCCTGTGAATAATTTCCTGTGCATATTTACTCTGACCAAGAAACATAGACTCTTTGGTATGGTTCACAGAAATGCCCAAAAAATAACTCAATTTGCCCAAGTCAGACATAGAGAATTCGTACTGAAGAAGTGCAATGATATCACACTTGAGTTTTTCTGAAGAAGCTGTAAGAACAATGTCATCCACATAGAGTAACAAAAATTGCAACATTGCCACCATGGCGCAAAATGAACAGAGAATTATCAGTTTTGCTACAAACAAATCCAATCTGCAAGAGATAATTAATTAGCAAACTGTTGGTACCAAGCCCGGGGAGCTTGTTTAAGGCCATAAAGAGACTTACGAAGACGACAAACATGAGTGAGAGCATTGGGATTAACAAATCCTGGAGGTTGGTGCATAAAAACCGTTTCTTGCAAGTCCCCATGAAGAAACGCATTTTTAACATCCAACTGATGAAGAAATCAATCTCTGCCCATGGCAATACTCAAAACAGTACGAATGGTAGCCGGTTTGACCGCCGAACTAAAAGTCTCATCACAATCAACACCAACCTGTTGAGACTTGCCGTTTACGACGAGTCTAGCTTCGTGTCTCTCCAACTCACCATTGTCCCTGTATTTGTGTTTCAATAACCACATACAACGAATAATATTCACCCCCTCCGGTCGAGGTACCGAATCCCAACTATGTTGTTTAATAAGAGCATTAAATTCCTCATGCATGGCAGCATTCCAATTATGGTCAAGCAGGGGTGATTTGGGATTTTTAGGTAAAGGAGAAATAGCATGAACCAAGAGATTGGCTTGATATTTTGTGTTTAGCTTAACGATCCCGGACTGAGCTCGAGTAACCATGGAATGGGAAGGCTAAATATTGGGCCGTGGTGGAGGATGAGCTGGGCTAGGTGGGAGGGATCCAAAGTGGATCATAGGGGAGGGTGGGGAGTTAGGAGAAGGAGGAGTGGGGATGTTTTGTCGTGAACGGGGCGGACTGGACAGAGAGCTCCGCACGGGGGTTGCGGAGGAAACCAGCAGACCGCGGCCCACCTGCTGTGTGGACTGATCCGTCAAAGGAGAAGGAGTGGGTGAAGAAAGTGGGTTGTTTTGTGAAGCTGGGCTAGGAGGGGAATTGGGCCGTGTGTTTGATGTGTGATGGGGCAGAGGATGCAGATCCAAAGTGTAAAAGTCAAAGGTGCTATCTTCTAGAAAATCATAATCACTCTCCCTAAATTGTTGAAGATTTGAGAATGGGAATTTGTCTTCAACAAAGTCACATGGCGAGAGATAATTGTTTTATTTAAAGAAATGTCATAGCACAAATAACCCTTGTGGTTAGATGGAAATCCCAGGAACACACACGGTTTTGACCTCGGTGCAAGCTTATGTGGAGCAACCGCACTTAAGTTGGGGTAGCAAAGACAACCGATGGTTCGAATATGGTCATAGGTAGGAGTCCTACGGAATAAAACTTCGGTTGGGGTACGGTTTTGGATGGTAGTAGTAGGCAAAATATTGAGAATATATGCAACCATAGAAACCGCAAAGACCCAAAAAGAGGGTGGAAGAGAGGTATGGAAAAGAATAGTACGAGACATGTTATTAATTGTGCGAATAATTCTTTCGGCTTTACCATTTTGAGGTGAAGTGTGAGGACAGGAGAAACGGAAGACCATGCCATTATTTGCACAAAAATTATGAAATGGGGAATTGTTAAATTCACGACCATTATCACTTTGAAAGGTTTTAATATTCCTTTCAAATTGCGTTTTAACATATGCTCGAAAAGAAAGAAAAGTGTCATAGACCTGAGATTTATATTTGATAGGAAACACCCAAAGGAAATGAGAGAAATCATCAAGCAATACAAGATAGTATTTATGACCCAATTTGCTAGAAATAGGAGATGTCCATAAGTCCACATGAACAATGTCAAACGGTGCAAAAGTAATTGTAGTAGATGACTTAAAGGGAAGTCGTACATGTTTACCTAATGGACAAGAATAGCAAAAATGAGAACTATTTCTCTTATTACAACGAATTACATTTTTGTGTCTAAGAATATCAAAAACGGATTCGCCGGGGTGCCCAAGTCGATTATGCCAAATGGAAGGAGAAACGGCGGCAAGGGAAAGATGACCATTGCCGTGAGTAGCGGAAGGTGTTGAGAAAGGATAGAGGTCCCCCACACTATTGCACCGAGCTAGGGTTGTCCCCGAAAGCAGGTCCTTCACAGAAAAACCAAGAGGGTCAAACTCAACAGAAACCGAGTTGTCAGACGTAAATTGTCGAACAGAAATTAAATTTTTAATAATGTTAGGAACATAAAGGACATTTTTGAGGCTAGACGGTGGGTTAGGTGAGGGAGTGGAAGTATTGCCATAACCATGAATTGGAACGCGTTTGCCATCACCAACTAAAATAAATTGAGGAGTACTCAAATTAAACAGTTTAGAAATAGTACCCGAATCACGAGTCATGTGGGAAGTTGCACCGGTGTCCATGTACCAACCGTCATCGGGAGGATTGAGACTCATTGAGCTGTATGCTTGGCCCAAGTCCGTAGGAGACATAAGAGGTCCGTAGCTTTGTTGAACAGGACTTGCATAATAGGCCTGTTGCTGGCCTGGATGTGGGCCCAAGATGGAGCCTGGAGGAGGCCCACGGTAGACTTGCTGTGGCCTGGTCAAGTTGGAAAGGGGAATGGTGGCGAAGCCCAATTCCCAGGCTGGATAGGTGGCCACCCGTAGCCCCAAGAGGGAGTTTGATGTTGGGCCGCGGATGGGGGCCCTTGTTGCACACCAGAATTTTGCGCCTTACCATGGCCTTTGCCCTTGGGGTTATGGGCACGGCCCTTACCCTATCCCTTGCCACCACCGCGTTGCGGGTGTTCTAACGGCGGCTGGACGGGTGGCTGGGCCGGAGGAAGCTGGGCCACGAGAGCGTGCTGTCCGGAATCGTCCTGTTTCTTTTGCATTGGCGAGTCTCTTCCAAAATAAACATGGAACGTGCCTTGTTGAAGCTCGGGGTGGGTTCAGCTTGAGAAATAATGGTTGCCACAGTATCATATTTACCTTTAGGAAGACCCGTAATCATTTGCATAACCATCTTACGATCGGATACCGGGCATTCAACATTTGGAAGTTGATCTGCAAGCAATTTAATCTGGTTACAATAATCGGAAATGTTGGTGAAGTGTTCGAGTTCTAAATCCGTAAATTGTTTCTCCAAATACACAGCCCTAGTATGCTTGTAATCATGAAATATCTCCTCGAGTCGGGTCCAAAGTTCAAGAGCCGTGGCACCCGGTTTCATGATCGTGTTAACAAGGTCTCCGGAGATGGTTCCATAAATCCATTGTTTCACAATAGCGTCTAGGCGCTTCCATGTAGTATCATCGATCTCCTTCGGACGGGGTACTTTGGTATCAATGTGGTCAAGGACATTGAAAGTACAAGCCGTGATCTGAAAAAGTTCGACCCACGTTGCGTATTGACCATCTTCGTTGTCAAGGCCAACACTAACGTGATTCCGGATGTTCGTAACGGCAAAAGCCGAATGGAAGGTTGTGTTTGGTGGAGAGTTACGAGGAGGGTTGGGAGGCATATTAGAAGAGTTGGAGACATCCTCATCACCGGCCATAGATGCAAAGGGAGAAGAACGGCGAGCTGGTGGTTGGAACGGCGAGCTGGTGGTTGGAACGGCGAGGCTAGGCTCAAGATCGAATAGGGTTTGCGAGAGAAGAAAAACCCTAGTAGGAATCTGATACCATGTAGAATTGTGTAAATCTCCTTGGTTGGAGTATTCTCATTAACTCAATATATATAGGATATGTACAACCTAAATATTAGAGAATACAACGTTACCTAAAATACACAAAGTATATCTTTTACAGAATAATCACAAGATAATATTAACATATTATCTATCAATTAGAAACCGTCCACCATCATCTCTTTAAGGCATTCAATTTTTTTCTTTTTTATTTTTTTATTTTTTATTAGTTTTTTTTTTAAAAAAAACTAGTAATTAATAAATTTGTAATTAGTTTTTTAGTTAGGGGTATATTGGTAAAAGAAGGTAGACACTAAGGTCCTCAAAAATTGACATAGGGAATTTTTACCACTTCTTTTTCAAATCTAAAAAAACTTTTGTTAGAGTTGTTTCATTGTAACTTCTCGAAATATCAAAAAAAAAATTCATAATTTCTACTTTTATGTAACTGGAGATATGAAATGGATGAAGGTTTAATTTATATTGGATATCATGAAAACATGCTCAACTAATAATAAAGGGGTTTACTTCAAACAAATATTCCCTCCGTTTCATTTTAATCTACATACTTAGACTTTTTACGCATGTCAATGCAAAACTTTGAGGACATATATCTTTAGTTTTGTATTTGTAAAAATTATAAAAAGTACATATTAATAAAATAAATGTTATGATGATGAATCTAACAAGATCCTGCATTACTATATTTTCATTCGCGTATAAATCACAAATGATGGTCAAAGTGAAATTTGTGAATAGTGTAAAATATCAAAGTGTAACCATTAAAATGAAAAGGAGGGAGTATAAGGAATAGTAAGTTTTCTATCTCAACCAATACAACTTACTTCCTCCGTTTCTTTTTACTTGCAACGGTTTGACTTTTACACTATTCACCAACTCTACTTAGTTTATGTTTGGTGATTTATAGTTAAGGAAAAACATATTCATGTGGGATCTTGTTAGATTCGTCTTGATGTATATTTTTCGAATATATACTTTTTATAATTTTTATTTATCGGTAATTAAACTTATTGATGGTTAAAATTATACATTGGTAAGCGTGAAAGTCAAATTGTTGCAAATAAAAAAGAAACAGAGGAAGTATATATTATTCCCTCCATCCCATAAAATGATCTAAAAGGACTGTCTATAATAATTAATAATAAAAAATAGAGTTTTTTGCAGGGATATATCAGGGTAATAGGATATTTTGTGGGGATATACCTCACTAAATTTTTTTTGTGGGGATATACCAACCTAAATTTAAGTTTTGTTAAAAGGTAACTAAAATACTATTTTCGGCGAGAAAGTCAAATTTTCAGCCTTTGACTTGCTTAATTATTCTTTGTATAGTGTGTGACATTCAATTGCTTCTATTAAATTTATTTTCCTCCAACTCCCTCACTGTCATTTTGTGGCTCACTCACGAGTTCCTACCAAGTCAAAGGCTGAAAATTTGAATTTTTCACCGAAAATAGTGTTTTTGATACCTTTTAACAAAACTTAAATTTAGGTTGGTATATCCCCACAATTTTTTTTAGTGAGGTATATCCCCGCAAAATGCCCTACTACCCTGGTATATTCCCCCAAAAAACTCTACAAAATATTAAGTTGATATTTAAATTAAATTAAATTTCATAAAATTACATTTTATAATCAACTTTTTTTTTCAGAAAACTACATTTAAATTTTTTTCTTTCAAAAAGCTATCTTATATAACAAATTTCTTTCAATACTATAATTATACCATTAATGGGGTTAAATCACAGTAATTGAATCACCATTTAATTGCTTTTCTTTCTTTCCCTCTCGTCTCTTATCTCTTTTCTCGCTACTCCACTGGCAGCAACACTTACGTCGATTGTCATTTATCGGTTAGTTTGAAATATAAACGTAAAATGGTACTCCCTCCGTCCCATAATATAGTGCTTGTTTCTTTTTTACACGGTCTCCAAGATGTAACTTTGACTTTTAATATCTTCAATTCCGTATTAATAAAAAATATAAAAAGTTGATATTATGAAACTACATATTGAGACGAATCTAACAAGATCCCACATGACTATGTTTTTTATATATACAAATGAGAATATTCGATCAAAGATTTTAAATTTTGACCCACCAAAAATGAAGTAGGCACTATGTTATGGGGACGGATGGAGTAGTATATTGAAAGGAATTTGTTATATAAGGTACTTTTTTGAAAGAAAAATTTTAAAAAGTAGTTTTTTTATAAAAGTTGGTTATAAAAGATAGGTTTATAAAATTTTAATAAAATATCATATTGTTTAGGCAAGGGAACAAGAGGGATATGCAATGGACATAGAACG
Source organism: Beta vulgaris subsp. vulgaris (assembly GCF_026745355.1). Lineage (NCBI taxonomy): Eukaryota > Viridiplantae > Streptophyta > Magnoliopsida > Caryophyllales > Amaranthaceae > Beta > Beta vulgaris. The sequence continues at coordinate 10,493,950 of NC_079207.1, forward strand.
GTATGTTAGAGATGGCCAACAGTGCGCGCCAATACAGCCCAGCTCACCTCGTGGGTCGTGTGGGTCGAACCTGCAAAAATTCCAGTCCAGCCCGCCTTGACCCGTGAAATTGGTGGGTGCATCATGGGCCGAATTTTTTGAGCCCAACCCACAAAAGCCAACCACTAAAACCACTCAGACCGGTCCAGCCCGGCCCATGAACCGAATCAACCCAATCCAACCCAGGTAATTATTCAACCAAATTGTATCTATTTTAATCAAATTGAATATATTATAATTCAATCAAATTCAAAAATAATGAAATTCTTCATTATTATTCATAATTATATATATATATATATATATATATATAATATATATATATATATATATATATAATTAATATATATATATATATAATTATATATATATATATATATATATATATGATTTTAAAGGTTCTATGTAACAATAATGAATAATTTTAATGATTCAATAATTTGGAAAAATAAAATAAAAAATACTATCTCATATCGAAACGCCAACCCGGTCTAACCTGCTAGGCCCACGAACCACCAGAACCGCCACTCGAAATGTGAAAATAGTAACAGATCGGTGTGGGCCAAAATTTTCAGCCTGTGGACCAGCCATCCAAACCGTTAATTTCAAGTCTGGTCCTGGACCGTGAAATCTCAGCTCGGCCGGCTAGGTCCCACATACTTGCCCGCCTAGCCAGCACCAGTGGCCATCTCTATGGTATGGTATCCTATTTGTTAGCATAAAGTAGGATTATGTAAGAATATATGTTAGCTACCAACGAAAATTAGTTGGGAAAACCTCCACCTCTGGTCTTCAACATGATTACTAGAGTAAGATTATTGGAATATTATGTTAATGAGGAGTCTAGTTCAGTAATTCGGTATATATTATTATCTGTAAAATATTTAGGATTTTTTCTAGTTTAGCAAGGTTTTCTTATATATTAAATTGTATATATATTATCTAAAGTTGAATTAGAAAGAGTGATGAATTTCCCTATATTTTAAACCTTAACAAAGGTGTCACAAAGTACTTGAATGAATATACAAAGGGATATGTGTATAGAAGATATACGTATAGTATATATCTTAGTTAAATATTTCAGTTATTGTAATCTAGTATATTTACGATATCATGTGTATCTTTAGGATATTATCTCTTAATTTGTATAGCATATTCTCTAGAATATTATTAGCATAATATCTTTATTTCCTCTATTCATTATCATAGTTGTTCTATAAATATGTTGTAAACTCTTTCAATATATTTAAGCTTTCTCACACTCTATCATGGTATCATGAGCTATTGATCCTTTTTTTTTCCCGCTTCCGTTCCTACCATGGCTACACCATCAAAACCTTTTGCCAATGCTGACAAATGATGGTGACCATATCAGACCTTTTTAGAAAGCTTCAAACCAAAATCACACTTCCACTCAACTCTTTTGGCATCCCATATTTCATATACCAAGATATGCCAATTATCATTTTTTTTTCGCCAAACCCTTTACGGAGAAACAACCCCTTTTCGGCACCCTGTAGTTTGTCTACCAAGTGTTGCCAAACCCAAATTTCCTTCTCCAAAACCATCATGGAGAACCATAAAATTCTCTTTTAAATAACCGTCACCATCATTACATTTTTCTATCTCTCCTCTAATGGTGGTGAAGGAACCCATATATTTTTTCTCCCATACGATAATTCCTCATTTTAATTTTGCAAGAAATGGTTCACGTGTCAACAATTGTGAAAAACACCCATTAAACAACTCAACTCTCTCCAAACCCTTCTTGTAGAATTACAATGCAATGCGACATTTCTCTCAGTCTTCCTTTCTACAACTTTTGTCTCCTTTATTCCTTAATATCAATCCCCACTTTCACAAACTACTCGTTGCACTCTGCAACACAATTTTTTCCCATCTAATCTCTTTTTAATATGTGCAAGCAAAATACAATACCATGTCAAACTCATTTCCTCTCTTCTCCTCCTCTATGTTAATGTGGTCATGGTACTTAATATCCCTTCTGTTGTCCACATTCTACTGCAACTAAATAGTGCTATCCATCTTCTTCTCATTTGTCCACCTTCCCACCAATCCAATCACCGTCGTCTTTTTGCCCATCAAAGACACCCAGAAAGCCAACGTCCTTCTCCTCTTTTAATTATTTCTTATTTCACTTCTTTCCTTTAAAATAGTAAAAAAAAAAAACTCTTTGTGGACCGTCCTCACCTTCATCTTTGCTCTACTCATCGTCAATGTCGTCGCTCAAACCCGTGCCCAAGCTCTCCGACAACTTCTTCAACTTCATTAACTATCACGAGTTTATCTTCCAAGATTGGTATTTTCCTCCGGTCGTCCATCTTGTGGGGGTGTATAGAAGATATACACTATAAGATATACGTATAGTATATATCTTAGTCAAATATTTCAGTTATTGTAATCTAGTATATTTACGATATCATGTGTATCTTTAGGATATTATCTCTTAATTTGTATAGCATATTCTCTAGAATATTATTAGCGTAATATATTTATTTCCTCTATTCATTATCATAGTTGTTCTATAAATAAGTTGTAAACTCTTTCAATATATTTAAGCTTTCTCATACTCTATCAATGTGTATAATGCATCTTTGTATAATTGAAGACACATGTGAGTCTCTAAGTGCTTCGATGTGATCATCATCAGTAGCCCATCATGCGGACTATATTATTTTCTTATTTTGCTTGTAAGTATAGTAGCTTTTATATACGGTGGATTGACTTAACCAATATGTTGCTCTATAATTAAACCATCAGGCATTGCAGTATAGTAAAAACTTCATGTATACTCTCTAAATTTACGACATACATATAATCGTCTCTATCCCTTCATCATTTTGAAAAATTGTACAATAAGTTTTTTATTTCACATTATTTACTATTGCCGTTGCTTTCAGATTTTGGAGGCGAATCAATGAGAAATGACTTCATGGTCTTGTAAAGCACTTTGGGCTTCTCTATGTTAATTGCGTGCCCTGCTTTCTTGATTATGACTAGTTGCGCGCTTTCACCTATATGCCTACACGCACAAAACGAAACCACATTAGTAGACTATAACATGAAAGAACATAAATTAACATTGGTGTTAATACATATATGATAGTACCTCTTTAATCTATGAGCAAGTTCTACTGGGAATATTTGATCTTGTTCTCCCCATATGATTAATGTCGTCTGCACCAACGCGATTAGTGATATGACATGAGTTTCTAATTCGATAGAGCTAATCAAGTATGACTAGGTTTGTGCACATAGCTTGACCCAAACTGATTTGGAGCAACTTTAAGCTGCCATCTAGTGGACCAATTCGCTTGATTGGACCACTTATTGAAGGTGTGGCATGGCCTGGTTGGCTTTGTGCCTGATCGGCCCAATTTCATCGCGATTTTTGGGCTAAAATTTACTCGCTTTTTGGGCCGGGCCATATATATGAGAGTCCATGAAACATCAAATAAACAACAATAATGAAAGCTAAGGTCCCGTTCGTTATCGATTTTTGTTTTCAGTTTTCAGTTTTTTTTTAAAAAAACTAAAAACCAAAAACTGGAAACCAGAAAAAGTGGTTTTCACTTTTCAGTTATCAGTTTTCAAAATCATCATGTTCCCAATAAATTTGACTAATTTTTTATTCATTGTAGAACATATATCATATGACTTTGAAAATCAAAAAACCTAAAAACAGAAAACTACACTAATACCGAACAGGCCCTAATATTCATAATTGAGTTATTACCTGGTTTATCTTGGGAAGGTTAGCAAGTTTCCTATCCTTATGCAAGGCTTCTATCAACTGTCTTCTCTCCACTAGATTTTCTGTGCACATCACCTGAGGTGTGCAAGGAAGTGTAGTTTCACTTTCAAAATTAACATACCATGACGAAAATGATAATGATAAAACAAAATTAGCTAGAAAAGGCTTTCAACAATTACAAGCATCTTAGAGTTTGGCTAAATGGTCTTTTTGTAATTTTTGAGAAAAAAAAAAGAATATGACAAAAGGCTGTATTGTTATCTTCAAGAAAAAAGAAGAGAAAACTAGGACAATCTCCAATTACTTACCTTGTAATGATTAAAACGAGGTCATTTTGTTTTTTAATAGATTTAGTTCTTTTGATTCTGTTCTTTTGGACTAAATTAATGGGAAATTTAGTTCAATTCAATCCGATTCAATTAGTTTCTTCTCATAATTTTAGTTTGATTCATTCCAATTTAGCTTGTTTTCTTTCATAATTTTAATTCAGTTCAATTTAATTCAGACAAATTCAGTTTAATTCAATTCAGTCTAAAAAAAAAGGACACCTAAGGTCATGTGCAGGGTGAGCAATTGCACAGGACTTCCAAAATATAAGGGGTAAATTTATTAGTTGTTCACTCAAAGTAAGTAAATTTATTAGTTGTTCACTCAAAGTACCAGCCCGGACCCAGTGGGTATTAAAAATCTGGAATTGGAAATGGTCCAACCGGGTCTTAAATTTTTGGGACCCAGACCCGGAACCGGTGGGTACCAGGTCCAAAACTGGGTACCCTGTTGTAAGTTAAACAACATACTAAGATGGGCCAATTGAGCTATAAAATTTTTTAAAAAAATTTAATGGGCCTAAAGGCTTACTAAGTACTAACTTTTTACTTTACAACTATTATCCTATTATCAATTCTATATGAGTATATGGAAAAAACCAATTCTAAGTACCGGGTACCCGGACCCAGATCCGCTCCAACCGGGTACCCAAAGTCGGAACCAATCAAATCGGGTACCCACCTGGTACCGGGTCCGACAAAATTTTATCCAGAATTGGAACCAGGTGTAACCGGGTCCATTTTTTTGGACCCAGACCCTGAACTAGTTGGACTGGGTCGGGGTCCAAACCCAACAGGTCCATATCGGGTTCGGATTTGGGTATCCGGATTTTCTGCTCACCCCTAGCTGCCTACTAGGGTATGGACTAGGCTTTTTTCATAAAAGAAATTCAGCTAACCACTTAAATCCAACCGAGATACATAATACAAGGCATATTACTATTTGGTTATATTGGATTTTTGGATCCAATTACCCTCAATCCAATCCGATCCAAAAATCCAATTTTTCAAAAAATTTCAATCTCAATCCAATCCGAACACAGTTCTAATCCAATCCAAATTACTGATTCGGATTGGATTGGGTTGGATTTTAGATTTTATCCGAATAACTTTCACCCCTAGCTTAGTCTATTCCTATTCTCCAAAAAAAAACCTATAAATTATTCTTTCATCTCTTCTTATTCACTCAATCTTTCAATCCTTATAATCTATTTAGCACAGGACCCTATATTATACGTGACGGCCTGTAAAAACACATGTCCTGAGTGAGTTCTATGATGATATGAAATTTCTAGCTCTCATTAATAATGATAGGCCCACACCTCTCTCTCTCTCTCTATATAACAAAGTATTATCATGACTCACAGCTAGAGGTGTTCATTTCGGATATCCGATATGAATCGAAATTCGGATCGAGAAAAATGCAATTCGAATCCGGTCTGAAATTTCGGATCGGATATCCAAAACTTTAAAAAAATCAAAGAAAAAGTTCATAGAATAAGTTTCGGATCGGAGATTTCGGATATCCGACTTGGAAGCGAATTTTTGGGTATCGATATCCGAAAATTTCTCATGTTTCGGATATCCGAAAATGAAAATTTTCAATCCTTATCCGATCCAAAAAAATTTGTTATTCGATCCCAAATATCCAAAAATTAAAAAATCGAATCAAATATATTTAAAAAATCGGATTTGATATTTATGAGCACCAATAATCACATTCACACAGCATCAAGAAAGATAGAACTAGAAGACATCCTAGTCTGTGTCTCCTAGAGTCCTAACTCCTACCTAAATTTTTTTGAGGTAACTCCCATCAAAAAAACTAGTATAATTTTTAAGAAGTACCTAAAAGACTAAAATAGATCAAATGAATTAAGCTACCTTATTTCCTTATCTTTAAAAATTACTTTCATTCTTATGGTTTCACCTATTTTAATAAATATAACATTGAAAACAAATTGGTCAATAACACAAAAGTCAAAGTAAGAGAAATAAAAAAGACTATACAATAATTCATATATACTCAATATATATTATTGATAAATGCCTAAAATAATGCAAATGAGTTGAAGTAAAACTTAAAAAAACAATGGAGTGAATTATTAATTGAAACACTTACTTGAATAAAATCAGTGAGGAAGCAAGAGGCATAAACTTAGCAGGTTTATAGAAAGAAAGCTTCATTAATTCCTTCAATTTATCAGGAGTTTGAGGTAGTAATATTGCGGCTGCATCATCAACACTAGAAACCTTAAACATTCCATCAATCATATCTTTCTCTTCTGCACAAACTCCAGAACAAACAAGAACCAACTTTTGTACATCATCAGGAAACTGAGCTGCCATACTATAAGCTACAAATCCACCATAACTAACACCACAAACACTCATTTTCTTCACACAAAACTCATTGATCATCATCTTCGTTACACACTGAGCTTGAAACGACTCGGTCCGATCGGACCGAGTCGTGTAGGACTCGCCAAAGAAGACGAGATCAGGAACATAAACGTTAAATTTTGGGATTAATGGATTGATAAAATAATCCCATTGCCACATAGCATTTGCACCTAGACCATGGATTAATACAAGGTTTGCTTTATTTTCTTTGGGTTTTTTTGGTGCCCAACAATGCATTGTTGTACCATCTCCTAGATTTGTTGTCACTGATTTTAATCCTGCTTTTTCAAATGAATATTTGTAGCAACTATCTCTTGAAGATGTGAAGCTGAAACATTTTGCCATTTTTTTCTTCTGGGTTTTTTTATATGAACATTAAACAGGGGTGATAATTAACTAATAATACTGAAATTAATCAAATTTGGAAGATGTAATTAGAGAAAATTTGAGAGGTTGAAGAAAGTGATTATGGTAGTTTAGAATGAACTGATTTTAAGTAAAGAATGAATTTGTTTTCAATGATGAGATTCACGTTTGGAGAGAGAGAGAGAGAGAGATTGAATTATTGAAAGGTGGGGAGAGAAGGCTAAAACATGCCAATTACCAAGAACAGCTTTTGGGCTTTATGATAACCAATCAAAACATGACATTTGAGTTTATTGTTGCTACTTTACCAATAAAAAATTGAAAAAAATGAAATTCAATGTGCTGCACCATACTTTTTTAAGACAAAATTGAAAAGATACACTAGACTACTAGAGACTAGAGAGAGACATCTTCTCTTAAGAATTAAGATTGTGGTTATTGAAAGCTTAGGTGGTTGATTGATTGCCTATAAATATTGGAAAAATAAAAGGTACTCCCTCCATTCTAAAATATAATTTTCATTTTTTTTACGGTAATTTATGCAAATAGAATATGAGTAAGATGGATAGTAAAGATTTTTTGTTTATTTCAATAAATGTTGTATAGGAAAAGATGATTTTAGGAGAGCGAATGGAGAATAATTGGTGAAAGAGCATTAATTGTAACATTTTGGTTAAATAAACAAAGGAAAAAACAAAATTCAAGAAGCAAATAAATGATGGGACACGATTTTTCTAGATAAATTACGGAAAAATGTGGAACTAAATATGGAAATGGGAACTATATTTTGGGACACCCAAAATAGAAATGGAAACTATATTTTGGGACGGAGGGAGTATTAATGAATCAACTCAATTAAAAGTATAATTTGATGGTTGATGTTATAAGTATAGTTTTATATTTTATCACGTCACTACATGTGAGAATCTTTTGAGATTGAATTGTGGATACAATACATATGTTTCCTCATACATAGCACTAAATATTCCACTTAAATAAGAGGGTGGATGAGATTTGAACTTGTAACCTAAGTTAAACTGATAGTTGGAGCTTCAAGAATAGTTTTATATACTATCATATTGGATTTCAAAAATGCGCATCAAAAAAAAAAAAATTGGATTTCAAAAATGATAAATTTTGATTGACACCAAAAAGTAAAACTGAATGAAATGTGAAAAATTGTCAACAAATAAAACTTCTCGTAGAATATGTTAAATTAATTATTTACTCCTTCTAGGTCAATCAAAATTAATTTGGAAAAAGAAATTTAAAAAATATGTGGCAATGAGTAAATGCCAAGTGGGTGAAGCTTAGTAAATTGGAAAAAAAAAAATTGTTGAAGATAAAAGAATGTTAATATAATTGAAAGTGACCAAGTATTGACTAATTTTTGGATTGGTAGGAACACTTATAGGAGTATTAATCTATACTAATATATTAAAAGACGTGTGTGACAATATTACATATTATGTGGGACTTCTGTTATTCCATTAAAACTGTCTAATATGTACAAATGTTATGTCAATTAACAAAAGTAAAATTGGTTTGCAACAAAATTCAAACCTGTGACATCTGCTTTATTTTTTTTTGATTTGGTAATTTACTGGCCTAACTAGGTGTTGGGTATATGGCATGATATGGAGCTCATGGAGGTGTATATGGGTGTGGAGATGATGTTGCGTAGAAGGAATATGTCATTTGGGACATAAGGCTGACTTTGAATGCACATATCTTTCAATCTATAAATGATTTTGAGGTGATTCAAATTGGAGGTGATAGCTTGTTCCTAGAGATTTCCAACGATAGGTCATATGCCCATTTCCGCTGAGAAACAAGAAAGTTATGGCTGTTTTAACGAAGGTTGGGATTTTCGCCCGATCGGGTCAGAGTCGGACGGGGGAGCCCGATCGGGCCCACAACGAAATCTGCAGCAGGTCATTTTTTAGCATTACCCGATCGGGCGAGACACCGTATTACGACTTGGGTGTGTCTTCACCCGGTCGGGCCTGAGACGAGTAATGAAAAGGTTTTAAGTGCCCGATAGGGCGGGGGTGCGTTTTGTGCGGTTTTGATTCTAAAACGCATTTTTCTCGATGGGGGTATAAATAGGTGCCCTAATACGCCTTTTATTATGATTATTCATCATTATTCACAGATTAGAGAGAGAAAAAGCTATAGAGAGAGTTCTTGAGCGCTTTTGTAATCTTTCTTGAATATTCATCGATTCCTAGTGCATATTCGTGGTTTTTCTCCCAGTTCTTGGGTTTCCACGTAAAAGTTCTTGTGTGTTCTTTTTTGCTTTGTTGTTTGTTGTTCTATTATTGTTTGCTATTATTTCTAGATTGATAGTCAATAGAACTTACAGTAGGCTAAACCCTCATGAGTTAGGGGATAAGAAGGGGATCCCAACCCATAAGGAAACTTCCAGAGACTGGAAAGTGGAGATTTATACCCAGAAGCATAAGTCCACACAAACACCCCAAATATAGGGTTGATGAGAAACATACTCCCGACCATGAGGTTGGGAGGTGGGAGCTCCAACCATTGGGCTCCCACATGATTCTCTGTGACATCTGTTTTATATATAGCACAAATACCACCTCAATCAACATTTAATCTTGCAATAAATGTTGAGTTTTTATAATATTTTAATGCGAATGGAAAAAAATGCATATCAAGTTCGGAAAACAATACCACCCGGGCAACGCTCGGACCCAAATACTAGTTATATATCTATATAAATATATTAAAAAACGTTCCTAAATAAGAAATTGTACTACGTGGCGCTCTTCCTAGGGAGGTTTAGTTCATGTAATCCATGTACATTTAAAAAATTAAAAATTGTATAGCATAGATTTTGATCCTATGACTTTAAATTCATATTCTAAAGTTTTTAACCACTAAATCAAATTGTATTTAATGTTATTATTCTAAAGTACAATATTAATAAATAAATTTTATTCTTATCTAAAATATAGCCCGAACGTAATAACTAATTATCCTAATATTGATTGTAGTAATGTAGCCAGATATAAAATGTACTACTATTATATTGGTGCAGACATATGTGGGGAATAAGAATTCAGGAAAGAAAACAGTTGGGAAAGCCAACCACCACAGAGCAGGAAATTATTAGGTGTACTCCAATATTTTTCTTCTTTTAGAAAAAAGAATTAAAAGGAGAGAGAAAAGCGCAGGTTTTTTTTAAGTGCGAACATCCAATTGGATGGAACATGCAATATTGAGGCCCATATTATCAAACTGAATTGGGCTTAGGCCTACATAATGGCATATGTATCTTGCATCAGCCTAGAGGAGTAAGTGCAAGTCCAATGGGCCAATATGTGTCTTTACTCCGGAAACAATTTAGAAGGGAGCTAAAAGGTACTTAATTTTTTTTTTTTTTTTTTGATAAGGAAAGGAAAACTTAGATAAACCCCCTTAATCTGAAGACCAACCTAAAATATTCTTGCGGATGATAAGAGAAAAATCCAGATCATAAGGAGGAAAAGAATAAAAAAGCGTAGAACAATGATGTCATTTGCTTGCCACGAAGTACGCCGCATGATTTGCCTCCCTGAAAATGTGGACCACTTGAAAAGAAGAAAACTGATCTAGATCCCAAGTTGCATCAAAAATAATATTTGCAACTTTCCACGGAATACGCCAAGAATTCCTAATAGAATTAATAACCGCAAGGTTATCACCTTCTATAATGATCTTGTTAACACCTTGGGGTAAAGCTGCCTTAATTCCTTCTCTAAGACCCCAAGCCTCTGCTTGTAAAATGGAATGAGAGCTACCAACAGCCTTAGCACCTGCTACTTTGACCTCCCCCTATTCATCACAAATAACGAAGCCACACGAAGCTTTACCACACTTCAGCTTTGAGCCATCAAAGTTTAGCTTGTGGAATCCTGTGGATGGGAAAGACCAAACAATAGCATCACCTTGACGAAGCCGCTTGGAAGAAGGGGGGCAGACCTTGACATACTCAGCAAGAATTGAGGAATACTTGAATTAGTCTTGAACCAATTTTGAGCGAAATTATTGTTGACAACAACTGCAAAAGAGGGCGAGGAAAAAGCATCTTGAAAAACAACTTGGTTACGAAAATACCAGATAAACCACCATCCAATAGAAAAAAGAATAAAATCACCAGTGAGGGCTAAAAGGTACTTGATGACAAAACAAGAACTTACATGGTGTATTGGTGTCAATGGGTTGTGAATTGTGATAAAAAAAAAACAATAATGCTTGGTGAGAAGTACATTATTATTCTCTACCATCTCATTTTGTCAGCAGTATGAATATCTATAATGAAGATGAAATTATAAGAAATTTGTAAGGAAGATCTCCTATTTATTATTATAATAGGATCTCATTTCTAAATACGCACTTTTCTTTACAAATTCCCGTCAAAAATGAAATTTCATAAATTACTGTTTTCACTATGCTGAAGTGTTGATTCGTGTAGATGGCTTGACTGACCTGCGAGATGTGCTTGTTTGTAGAGCACACTAATATGATTTGGATTAGTAAACATGTTTTGTTTAGAATATTTAATTTGTTTAGGATATTTTTTTCTAATTCTAGTTGCATTAGAATACTACTTTGTATTATAAGTATAGTTTCTCAATAATAATATTCAAAGCTTTTAGCCTCATTATTTATCACATGTATCACAACCAACAAACAAATAACCTCCAAAAATCAGATTTTCCCCCCTAAACCATGCCCGACATGACTGGTGATGACGTCACACCACCACCTCCCAAAACACCTCTAAAATTTGAACCCAATTTCAAATACTGTCTTGGCTCCCAAGATCGTCTTGGTGATTTTAGTACTCCTACTCACCTCCGTTCTGACAACTATGATGATTGGGCTAGCGATATTCAAACCGCGTTAGAAGCTCGAAGAAAGTTTTTTTTTTAGATGGTACAACCAATACACCTTATGAACCTTGCACCCTTCCTATTGGACCACTATTCAGGCCCACTACTACATTTTTTATCAAATGCAACCCCTTAAAATGGGCTAGTGCAACGATACCTTTAATACTGTTGCAATATGAGGGGCTAGTGCAACGACTGTTGATAATATCACGCTAGAAGTATAGTTATTGCAACGGTTTTGAGCTAAGCGTTGCATTAGGTGTCATAGCGTTGCAATTGGTACTTGCCAGAGAAATTGCAACGGTAGTCATGTCCCATGTCATGCCTCAAATTTCTCGAAAATTTCAAATACAGCCCCTCATACACCAAAATCCCAGTATTAATTTCTCTTAGGTTAGGAGAGAGAAAGAAAGTTTCAATAAGAGAAAGAAAAGGGGAGAGAGGGAGATATAGAGAGAGAAAGAGTATGAAATTTCGGTAAATCCATCTCAGATCTCAAACATGTATCTCTATCTATGCAAGCTCATCTCCTGCAAAATGTAAGGATGTCATTCTTTATCAGCCATTAATGCAAGTATGAAGCTTCGACGATGACTCTCGCAACTTGAACTATGTTTTGTTGTGTGTCTAATCTAGGTAATCTCCTCTTTACCTCTCATTTCAATTTCTTCTGAAATTTTCGTTAATTGTACGACTCTTGCAGTTTTGCAATTCATCAATTTTCTGCCCCCAATTCGAGGGATAGATAGAAAAAGTGAGCGAAAAGGAGCGCTTGCAAAGAGGAGATAGGCAATTCGAATCCCTTTCGAAAAATTTGAAGGTTAGTTTTTTATTAACTCTAATATAAGCTCTAAGATTAAAAGTTTGGATCTTTCACAAATTTGAGGAAAAATTCATGTATCTCTCGTGAATAATTTTGTTAATTTTACATGGGAAGCTTACAAAAAATCAATTTTGGGGGTTCAATTTAACACACTAACTTCCACTGGATACTCCACTTGTTTGTATGGCGTAAATTTTTGATCTTTTTTTGGCTCTTAACTCTTTGTGACAGATCATATGTCCTAAAAAATGAGCATAAGTTTGTTTATTCAAACTTAGAGCTGAATTTATGTTGTTGGTTTTATGGATACAAATTATGCAGATTCTTAGTGTGATGATGGTGGAGATTGTCTTGAGCATGCTTACTTGATTCGTAGTACGTTTAGGTAGCGGGCAATAAGTATGGGTACTGCGTAGTTGTGTTCATGATGTAGCTCATGGGAATTTGGTCCAATGGGGTTTTACACATTACTGATATGCTCTCTTTAGCATAACAGTTACTTCTTTATACTTTACTATGAAGTAAGGTTAGTCAGTATACGCATTGGAAGGGAGTATCAAATGCTTTATTTTAGTTTTATATGTCCAAACTCTTAACTTTTGCTGCAGTATATAGGATTTAGGACGTTACTACTATTAGAATATGATAAGCTTGGAATTCGGGAAGTGTGACAGTTTTACATCTTGCTTCTTTTTGTGTTTTCCTAATTATTTTTGCGATTTCTTTGATTGGATGACTTGCTGCAGTAGATAGGAATTAGGAGAGTTACTACTGTTAGTATAGCTAGGGGCTTATTTCAAATGTTTAGAATCTAACCCTTCAAGAACCAGTACACCCTCTTCATTTAACTGCATGGTAACACGTGTGATTAACCTCTGGTAAATTTCAGGGTCATTAAGCTTGAAAGTACTTGCGGAAACTTGTCAGTTTCTACAGTTAGAGAATTATTCTTTTACCATGAGAAAAGTACCTGTGCAGGATATAGTGTCTCCACTTCACCATCCAATGTCCATGCATATGGATCAATACTCAATTTTCCACGAGATGTTGCCTCGTATATCCCATGAAGCTTCCGGTCACTATAGTTGAATAGGAACAGAGGCATGCCTGGAGTAAAATATTGCACATACTTTATATGTGGAGAGGGTAACCCTGTTAAGAGTTTAGCAAGTTTCTTGGTCAAGCCAAATTATACACACCAGAATAAAGTGCAAACGCTAAATAGAAAATTCTCTTATGAATAAAACATGGCCAACTAACCAAATAACTGTTTGCTTTTACATTCATTGATAGTGTTGTGCTTGCACCCAAAGATTACTGGTAACCAAATAACTATTTCTAACATTTAGTTGTCAGAGGTGCTGGTAAGAAATATGCAGTACATAACACAGATCATAAGCACAACAACCTTTTATAAAGTGCTAGATGTAACAAATATATATGATAATAGACGAGCCACAACAAATAAAAAACTATCATCAACAAATTTTATAACAATAAGAGGTTTCATATGGTTGCGTATCAGCCTTGGACTTTAAGGCTGCTAAACCCCCAAACATGTCTCACGGACCTGGAAGTTCACAAAAAATACCTCTAGACAATATCTACTAGATAATACATGGTGATTTGTGATACTTGAGCTTACAAAATTGAACAAAAACACCAACCTGTAATTACTTTCAATTATTTGCTGATGTGGAGCTGGCTTGCAAGCAGTATATTTTCTTTGCATTCCAGTGAGTTAAGCTAGAAATACTTGTGCAGCCATTACTCTCATCTGCACGTGGACTTCCCTATCCGTAGTGTGCTAGTAGCTCCTTGGCTGTTTTTTATCACTGTTGATGTAAGTTTATGGTCAGAGTCTCTGGGAGCCTAGGGAGAATCTTTCAAGGAGATGTGGCTTTAAGAATGCAGGTGGCAGCAGCAGTTGTGTAGAGTCGGTTAGGGTTGTTTGTGTCCACATCGAGAGTCCTAGAGTTTAATTTCATGCACTTGGGTCCTAGGGAGTAGGTTCCGCATTATTTTAGCTGCAAGCAAAATATGCTATATTTAGTTAGACCTGCAGCAGGGAATAGATCTAGAAGTGGAGATGAACAGCCACTTGAAAAAATTAGGAAGAAGTGAAAAAAATGAAAATAGACAACATTACAAACCTAGATGATCACATTTAAGAAACAATTGTATTCACCAATTTCATTCCGCAGTCCTGTCCCGAATTCAAAGAAGCAATTTCATTCACATTTATGCAATTTTCTGTCTAGGTTTTCACTATGGGACTGCTCACAATCATATTTCTTAATTATTTTGCTCACTCATTGCTCCTTGACTGTTTTTTTTACCTTCTCAGTAGGATATAATTTTAAACATTTGACTGAATGTAAGTGCAGATCATTGCTGAATTAGAAAAGTCACCCCTTAATCTGTTTGTTCTTATGTATGATATGAGAATTACATCTCTCTCTTTGCAGATATGGGTAAAGACTGCTGAAGTTTTGGCACGTGATCGCCTTTTAAGCTCATTTCAGGTGAGTTGTTTCCTTAGACTGAAAAAGTTCAACTACTATTTGTCCCCTGAGAAATGCATTGTGTTTTTTATGGAGTGTAAGTGTATAACTTTTCTGGCGGAGGATAGTCATAGTCTCATAGAGATTCTATGGTAAGGAGGTATCGTGATGGACTGATGGTGTCCAAGAAAGGTTTGAAGTGGTTATATAGTTTTCATCATGTCATACTGGAGGTTTCTTTTTTTAATTCTGGGTTTGTCTTTATTCATTTTTTATATTTTTAGAGGGTGATGAAGGTGGAGGAAGTGACACATATGGCGGAGGATTTGTTTTGTGTTTGACCTTGCGACTGCCATGGACCGAGTTCTTATATATTACTATTGTCCTTGTATTCTTGTCTGATGGATTTAATTGTTTTGCCTGTTTTGTGCCATGGGGTTTTAGAGCTAAAAGCAATTTACCTTCCTTTAGAAGTCCATCTATCAAAGTCGTATATGTTTTCAAATCACAGATAAATCCCTTGTTCATTAATTTTCTTATGATATGAAAGAGTTGTCTCCATATAATTCTGATTAATAATGCAAGGTACTGTAATTTTATCTCTTTTATATTGTCATCTCCATCCCACATTATTCTTATTATAGCAATAGTGCAAATTACTGCAATTTTGTCTCTTTTTTTGTGTTGTTGATGGTGTACGTTTACTAACTATTACAATGTTTGAAATTTTTAGGTAAATAATAAACCAACTGGAGAAGATCAAACGTAGACGTCTCACTATACAGTATACACACTATCGGCCAGATTTAGCTAGCAATATTATAGTGATGCACTACTTGGTGGTTAGAAGGAAAATGATCTATATGTACTTATTAGAAGTATTTGTGGTACTAAAACAAATATTTATTAGTTGGGTTTGATTAAGTACATTAATTTTCGTTAATTAGGATTTGTCACGTATACTCTTAATTTAATTAGTTTTGGAAACTATAATACATATATGATAATTGTTTTTGGCATTTCAATAGTATTTTTGCATTTGTTGCATCGTTACTAATACATATCCAAGGCTGCAATATTATAGGTTTTCGGTAGGTTACAGTAATAATCGTTGCAATATCCCCACAAAAACTGAAAAAAAATATTATTTCATAAAGGCGTTGCAGTAGCTATATGATAGTGTCGCAATATATAGGGAGGCGTTGTATAGAAGCGAAAATGGGACACAATCTAAATATTAGGGTCGTTGCAATAGCCATCTAATGGCGTTGCAATAGATATAGAGGCGTTGCAATAGACTTCATAGATAATGCAACGGCTCTTTACACCTATTGCAATGGCTTTGTGGTAGCCGTTGTAATAGGTCCAAAAGGTCGTTGCATTAGACCTATAGCAACGCCTTCAAATGCAACGGTTGGAAGTCGTTGCCTTAGGCCTACTGCAACAGTATTTGGCCCTAATGCAATGGTTTTTAGGCGTTGCATTAGGCTTTAAATGTAGTAGTGAGGCCATGCTAATTTCATGGCTTATGAACACCATTGACCCGGAGGTCAAACCCACTGTAACTAAATATCGTGATGTCAAGAAGCTATGGGATACCCTAAAAGTCGTTTTGCCGTTGTTAATGGGTCTCGTGTTCTACAAATTCATGCCTCTATTGCAAAGTGCGAGAAAACCAAAACCATGTGGAAAATTGAATTCCTTGTGGAAGGAATTACATTACCGTGAACCTATTATAATGCTTGCTGCTCCGCTTGCACCGCCGGTGAGCAACACACATCCCGTCTTCAAACTAGTATGCTGCACGATTTTTTGATGGGCTTAAATTCTGATTTTTGTTCACAAACTCACCAACAAATTTTGGCTCAAGACCCACTCCCTTCACTTGATCGAGCTTACCAATTATTGATTCAGGCCGAACGTCTTCACCTCATTACATATTTCAAATTCTCTACATTATCTAGTATGATTCTTTTTCTTACTAAATGGTTCCTTGGGGGGATTGTTTTCACTCAACACCACATATAAAGTGGTATGGATGATATTGCACATCTACAAATCTACATTTGGGAATTGGAGATGAATTTCTATTACTTCATTCGTTCCTTATTTGATATTTGTACTTGGAATCTTGGCATTATATAGAATTACATAGAAGCTTCTAAATTCTTTTCCAATATATAAGAAAAAACCTAATCACGTGAGTTCTTGTTTATTTCGTTTCAATGAGTATATTAATAATATTTTTATTTTTTTTAACTTTTTACTAATATGTAATGACATGTATTAATATTAATAAAATATACCTTAATAAGTGTGTAAGTCAAACTAGTAACACTAATAAAAAAAAAGGGAGAAAGTACCATAGGAATTAAAATGAGTTTTTCCTCATAACCTCACACTAAGATTCATTACCACTACTCTCGTTTATTTACCGCCTATCTGTATAATGGACTAGTAGCTTTTGATATTGACTAATATTATGCTATGATTGCATTGCAAAGGACAGAAAAATGCACAAACATATTGACCCAATAATAATAGCAATAATAATAATAATAATAATAATAATAATAATAATAATAATAATAAATAATAATAAAATAATAATAATAATAATAATAATAATAATAATAATAATAATAATAATAATAATAATAATAATAATAATAATAATGATAATAATAATAATAATAATAATGATAATAATAATAATGATAATAATAATGATGATAATAATAATAACAATAATAACAATAATAACAATAGTAATAATAATAATAATAATAATAATAATAATAATAATAATAATAATAATAATAATAATAATATATGAATGAAATTACTATCTCAAGAGAGAATGAACCACTAAGAAACTTCCCCAAGTAGCCTGACCCCTAACATATTTTTTAATAAAACATGAAGAATCTAAGATTATCTTGTTTGATTTAATTCTAGCTAATCTCAAAAGACAAATCGTATTAGTTGTAATATTGACATATACTGAACTTCATACCACTTAAACCTAGGTGGGTTAGTGATGTAAGAAGTCACGCACTAACACTATTAGTTTCAGAATGTATATGGTTTATTCAAAAAAATAATTATAATTCTATAAGAAACGCATGATGTCTTTCAACAAAATACTACTATGTTAATCATAATTAATGATGTATACCCTACAAAAATATAACAATTGGAATGCAAAAACAACATATCGATACCACAGGAATTGAGATTGGCTCAAGGGCGACCGGGCGAGCATGATTTTGATACGGATTTGACGATTTTGAATAAAGTTATAAATAGGCTTTTATCCTAATTCTTTTGTTTGTCAATTAAATTATTAATTATATCTGTAATTTGGAATTTCTCAAAAGCAATAAAACTATTCTCTCTTTACTCATAGACGTAATCAACACTAAATTAGTGAACCACACTTAATCTATTGTTTTTATTGTTTTTATTGTTTTCTGCGTTCATTATTTATTACTATTTCTTACATTCGTTATAACACAACTTGTACGATCCCATGCGATTCTCCGTTGAACTCAATAACTGTGGGCTATGTGGCTGGAAAGTAGTGGCCGCTTACCAATCTTTAGGCACGCTAGCCATACAAAACTCATCAACATCACCAATACACCATTACAATTTACAGTACAATATTCCTATTAACCATTGTTGACCACCTTTTTACACTTTTAGTTCAGCTGTGGAGGAAAAACGTGATTTGCAATGTTCGGATTTTATACACAATCATAACCCCACTCCCCCTACTTTGTGATCCATGGAGTCAAGGTTCATGAATCATATATAATAATATATATAATTAAAGACGTCTTGGCCTAATGGTTAAGATTGAGAAGACCTAAACGATAGGTCACATGTTCAAATCCCCCTCCCCCTCTTTGTACTTTGTATCGCCTTCGTGGCTCATATGGATAAAAATATATATATATATATATATATATATATATATATATAATATAATGGACTACCTTTTTTTTCCAAAAACATAATGAACTATTTGATGCATATCACATTATTACGCTTTAAAGAAACTTTTATCATATACTAAAGTATACGATATTCATGATACACCTAAAATTACTTTTTGCTCATTCCTCATATAAAGTTCTCCAAATGATGAAAAAAGTTCTACTCATATTCTAATCACTTTTATTCATTTTCCCAAAACTTTCTCAAATGAGCAAAAGTGCTTGCTAATTTTGAAACAAAAATATTGATTTCTGTTAGAAAATAGGGTGTTGTAATTTGATTACTGCGGAACAAGTCAATGAAATAATAAGGATGAGAAAACAATAAAGAAAAACAAACAAAAGAATAAAAGGATTTAAGTGGTTCTATCAAAATAGACCTACATCTACAGGTGGGGGATTCGAGCTTCTTTAATTACTATAATGAAGAAAAACTAGAGAGAATAATACAAGGAGTCCTAAATTCTAGAGGCTAAAAGTGTTCCATAAGTTGTATCTAGTAATGAATACCAAGTAAGTCATTTTATAACATAAGGAACCTCGCACGAAAAATCCTAGAATATACTCCATAACAAAACCCAACAAGAATTGAATTCGAAAAATGCGACGCGACAAAAATTCCAGCCGCCCGATCAGGTGGTCACTTTCTTCAAGGCAGATTTGTCTCAGGCACGATCGGGCGGCGGGCGCTGTTTGCCTGATATTGATTCACGAAGGACGTCCGATCGGGTGTGCCAGCCCGACCTAACCGGGCGGGCCTGCAAAGACCCAAATTTGACGAGATTCAAGACACCAAACTAACAAATCTCCACCTTGACTTGAAATCGATCAAATAAGATAAATTCACCTTGTACAAGAAGTAATGCTCACACAAAAAAAACATAGAACCTCAATCTTAAATATGATTCCATAAACCTACTCACTTTAGGCAATCAAGAACGGGCATCTTCTATGAATTGTGTACCGATGCATCTTCAAACACAAAACTCTTTATACGAAACCATTACATGGCTTAGATTGAGAGTATAAAATCACTAACGCCAAGCATGCTTATTCAAATTGACCAAAAATCTCTTCAAACACTTCTTCATCTCAAAAACAAACTCAAGCAATTCTACAAAATTAAATGACAACAATAACATCTGTATTGCAATCGTACTTAATCAAAGCACAAAAGTACCAAAATTGAGATTAGAAATAGCATAACTAGAACAAAATCTAATGCATAACCAAGATTGCTACTTTATTACAAACTAAAAAAAAAAATCTATCATAGACTCCATAGCAAAATCCACACGATTTCTCGTTTCACAAAAAAATATCAAAAGGCACCAATCATGAATAGATCGTAGAAACCGCAACCCAAAAAAACTTGTAACCCTAAAGTGCAAGATCATCATCAAGAACATTGTTGGCGATATTTGCTGATTGATCCTCATTGGACTTTTCCCCATTTTTCTTCTTTAATTTCCAACACTCGGCTTTGATATGACCTTTCACGTGCCAATAGTTACAGACTTTATTCTTGCCATAATTCTTTCCACCATGAGCAACCAAAGCATTAGTTTGAACAGAATTATTAGATTTATTAACCAACTCATTGTCAATTAAATCTCTTTGACTTAAGACATCCTTAACATCCTGCAAACTCAAATCATCCCTACCATACAATATAGTATCTCGAAAGTGCTTATATGAAGGCGGTAAACACAACAACCTAATAGCTATATTCTCATAATCGATCTCAACATCGATGTTTTGCAAATCCATAATAATAGAGAAAAAATCATCTAAATGAGACTCAAGTGGTTTACTTTCTTCTAGACTGATATCATGAAGTCTAGATTTGAGTAGTAGACGGTTGGTCACGCTCTTTGTCATATAAAGTGATTCTAACTTCAACCACAAACTTGCATCAGTCGTCTCTTTGACAACCTTTTTAAAAACTTCATTAGATGAACATCAATGAATCGCTGAGAGTGCCTTCAAATCGATCTCATCCCACATGTCATCCGGCGTACCGAAGGTTTTTTGGATGCACCTTCAAGAGCCTTGTGACAACTACTTTGAACCAAAATGACTTTCATCTTCAATTGCCGCCATAGGCCAAAATTTACTTGCCTATCAAATTTCTCAATATGGAATTTCATTGACATAATTGAATGAAACTTGTTCTATGAACACTTAAGATCTTAAACAACCAAGCTCTTGATACCAATTTGTTAGAAAACAAAGTGCATGTTGTAATTTGATTAATGCGGAACAAGTCAATGTAACAATAAGGATGAGAAAAACAATAAAGAAGAACAAACAAAATAACACAAGGATTTACGTGGTTTAGTCAAAATAGACATACTTTCACAGGTAGGGGATTTGAGCTTCATCACTATAATGGAGAAAAACTAGAGAGAATAATACAAGGAGTCCTAAATTCTAGAGACTAAAAGTGTTCTATAAGTTGTATCAGATGAATACCAAGAAAGTCCTTTTATAACATAAGGAACCTCGCACAAAAAACCCTAGTATATACTCCATAAAAAACCTAAAAGAATCGAATTCGAAAAACGCGTCGTGGAAAAATTCCAGTCGCCCGATCGGGCGATCAAAATTTCTTCAAGCCAAATTTGTCTCGGGCACGATCGGGCGGTTGTTTGCCTAGACGGGATTCGTGAAGACCGGGCGGGCCTGCGAAGACCCAAATTTGACGAGATTCAAGGCACCAAACTAATTTCAACAAGTAAAACTAAGTCCACCATTGATTAACTCTCAAATTCAATATATATGTTTTGCTATTGATGGAGTATTTTACAATTCATCAATTTGATTGGCAACGATGAGAATAAACCATGAAAGAGAGAAATTTGCAGGTTAGAAATAATGGAGGAAAGAGAAATTTTGAAGTATGAGAAACAATGGAGGAGAGAGAAATCTAAAAGTGTTGATTCTTAAGTCATCTTTTGCATTGTTGATTACTAATTTCGCCCTTGAAAAATATTGAAAACTCTAATGTTGATTCTCAAATCTAAAATCCTTCCGCTAATTAAATTCAAAGCCCCAATATTTTCTTTTTGCCATTGATTAATTTCAATAAAAGTTGTAATTTTGGAGAGAGAGAGAGAAACAATGTAAGAGAAAATTTTAAAGGTGATAAACAATTGGGAACGGAGAAATTTGGAGATAAGAAACAACGGGTGAAAGAGAATTTTGGAGGTAAGAGAAACAATAATGGAGCATAAATTAATGAAGAAGAAGAGTAAAGAAGATGAGGAAAGAAGAGAGAGAAATTAGTGATTAGAAATGAGTAAAATTTTGCTCATTTGAAGAATTTATTACAAAATTATTCCTGTCAGCCGTGTGTGGTAATGCATGTGCTTTTATGCTCCCTATGTTCGCAATGTATCTAATAAGGTGTTGGACTATTTGAATATGACTCAAGAACTTTCATGAGCTAAAGATGGTCAAGTTTGAAGGAAATCTTTGAGCAAACAGATTAAGGATAATTTTAACTAATTATTTTCACTTGGCATAATATTTAAGTTGTAATTAATAGTAAAATATTACAAAAATAGTTATAATGATCTCCAAATACCAACAAAAACTTAGTGAAAGGTAGTTGAAACATAGAAGAGTATGGCTTGCTTACAGATTCCGATAACAAGTTAAGTTAAACTTGAAATTCAAACTTAATAAAGATCATAATTGAAATATCTATTATATAAGACAATTTTTGAGAAATTTAGTGTCCATTTGGAATATCTTATGTGTCCTTTATTTTTTTTAAAATATTTTATAATTTAATGTTAATACGTACATATTTTTATAACTTGAAGCACGCACATTAAACTCAAATGTAAGTGTCGCATGTTGAACCAATATAAACTTGGTAAGAAGTTTTGGAAATTTATAAACAACTACCTCATATTTTTCATGACTCTTGGTTCGTGGATTTTGTAGAAATTGGTTACATATCACCATATGATTGAGCCGACTTGGTTATTGGACATGGTATTCCAATGGCTAAAAGGTTAGGATCAAATTTATAGGGTTTTTATTGGACATGGTTTTAATGGACAGTGTCGATATGGGACAAGGCCATTATAGGATCGGTAAAATATCCCAATATTTTTTAAAAATTATTTAAATATTGTAAAATAATTACATGTATATTCCTATTCAATTATACTTACTTTTGTTTCTCTCCATTCATTATTTTTCTTACTCGATTGTCGACCTGCCCATTATTAGCCTGCAAACAGTATTGACCCGAGCCACATGCAACCCCTTATAAAGTGACCCTTTATAACCCGATCCGATATTAACCTTGAACCGACCAATAACCAAATCTTTTTTTTGAGGGGAACCAATAACCAAATCTACTTACAAGTGACAATTAATCTTCTTTCAAATATTGAAATTATATGGAACACTTGAGAATATATATGATTTATGAGAAAAATATATAGAGATTATATCCCACCATGTGTTTTTATTCAACTATCTCGCTTTCATATGTAAGAATTATCTGCATTTAGCTCATAGTATAGTCTAGGAAAGGGAAAATCTATTACTCCATTTTTTTTTAATTTACTCATTTCACTTTTGGGGAGAATCAAGGAGGAAGTACAAAGTACGAAAGAGAAACTGAAAATGTGGAGAGAGAAACTAAAAAAGTGTGTGAGAGAAACTAAAAAGTGTGTTAAAAAATTAAAAAGTGGATGACATGAGTGGAAAAAGTGGAGAAAGTAGATGAAACATGTTACCAAAAATAGAAAAAAACAACAATGTGTAGATGAAAAAGAAATATGCCCCCCAAAAAAGTGTGTATATTAAAAAGAAACGGAAGGAATATGTACTAGACAATATGACATTTAGATTATTAGACTTTATCTCAAAAAATTTAGTCAATTATATAAACTGCATAATTATATACCAAGGATGTCTTGACCTAGTGGTTAAGATTGAGGTGTTGTGAACGATATGTCACAGGTTCAATCCCCCATTCTCCTATTTGTATTGTCTTCATGGCTCATACGGATAAAAAAATTACATAATTATATACTATCTCTATTTTTTTTAGTTGATTTATTTTCCTTTTTGGATAATTTATTATTAAGTTGACCAATTTCCTTTTTTACCTAGTCTTACTTTTGAGAGATGAGTCCTTTTGTTTTGCTATACTTTACGTATCTATTCACTTGATTTTTATTTCTCTATCCTCTTCTTAAAATGTATGCAAAAATAAATGAGTCAACTAAAAAATGAAGAAAATATATGATTTTCAAATTCATTATATAAACTCCCTACAAAACATGTGATTTTTCAATATTCCTCGAACTTTACCTTAACTGTTTAGTCTCATATTTTGAAAGTAGATATCAAGACGAATCTAACAAGATCCTATAATTTCCTTATTTAAAAATTGCAAAATATAGTCAAAGGAAAATAAGTGAATAGTACAAAAGTCAAACAACGTCATCTAGTTTGAACCAAAGGAAATATATCCAAATAGACATAATTTCCTAATCATGACATATATTTGAATTAAGGGTTATGCTATATGCAATCCTTAAGATTGCATATAAGACATAAATACACTACTTAAAATGGAAATAAGTTGTGAATTTATGAAATTTTTTTACATCAACCGATGTAATAAATGATCAGTTAATGCAACTTATTTTCATTTTTAGCTTTTTATATACAATCCTTAGGACTGCATATAGCTTTTCTCTTGAATTATTCAAACTTTATCTTGTCATCTTGTTAAGGGGGGATTTTTTTTTCTTAAACAAGCTGTAAGCATAACTTGGGGGAGAGATAATGAAGAAAGAAACGGTGATTTTTGTTTTGTAGTTCATTAACAATAAATGTTGTTACTAGCAAGTAACTAGGGGAGTGCACAATTCCACCCACCACTCTTGTAAGCTTTTTGAAACCGTTGAAACAAGAAGAGAGTGAGACTAAAGAGAGTGTGAAGCGTAATAATTGCAAAATGTTTGACTAATCTCATTTTAACACTTTCAGTTTTACAGACAATAAAGCCCCTAATCCAGTAGTAACATAGAAGACGGTTTTGCCAGTGCTTAGCAGAACATTCTTCTCCAAAATTCCCAATCCCACCCCATAAAAAAAGATAGAATCTTTTTTATTTAGAGTCCATAAAATAATTAACATCACTCTCTTATTTCTACCTAGCATATACCAGGTGATTATTAGTTCCTCTAAATCTTTGTTGATTTTACTTTGCTGTTCTGGGTATTTATATATGGTAGGTTTCTAATTTCTTTATGTTACTCTTTGTAAATTAGATCTCTTCAACCTATGGGTTTTTCAGTTTTTTTTGCAGTATGATCTCAACTTGTGGGATTTTGTGGATTTGCATTATATTTCCATTTTTTATAACAAAATGCTGATATTTGTTTTTGTGGCTGTTGTTTCAAATCATGTATAATAATAACGGATATACTACTTTTTACTGAAGTTTGTTGAATTGACTTGGAAAATTTGAATGATTTTTCAAGGTGGTGGTGTGTTTATGTTTAGTTCCCTGAAATTGCTTACACTACAATCCAGAAAGGCTTGATTAGGATTGTGGTATCTTAAAGACTTAAACTTTTGAATAAATGGTTGAGTTAGTTGTGTGATTAGTGCTAAAAAGATGTAAACTTTACGGATGTGAGATTGTGGGTAGCTCATTTTTTTAAAACTTTTATTTGGAATCTTATTTGGTGGGCTGATAGGGAGTTTGGTCAATGGTAGGTGAACCTTTGGAGGCTAAAACTTTCCTAAATCTGTTTGTAGGGTGATTGAAGAGTGATTAGGGTTAAACCTTAATTTGTGGTGGTTGGCCTTGGTGTTTCTGAGTAGGGTGAAGGAGAGTGAAGGTTATTTTGCGGGAATTGACCATTTGTTAGTGGAGTTCTTATGTCCTTCCCTCACTAAAGAGGTTCTGAAAATTCTCAGAATGTGAAACTAAATCTAGTGGATGAGGATTGTATTAAATGTTGTTGATTTATGTGCACCTGCTTAGGAAATGAATACAACAAATATCTTTTCTTATTTTGAGGATTTTTGTTGCGCGTGTGTGGGTTGGAAGGGGGGTGAGGGTCTTCAGCACTATATTTTTCATCTATAATTTATGGTACCAGATCCCCATTGTGTGTCACAGGAATGCTGGTTTGCTTGGTACATGGGTGATTGACTTTTAAAGTCCACTACTGAGGCTGTCACCAATGGAGTTCTTGTTCGCTGTTCTGGCCTTTACTTGTTTGCTCTCTTGTGGTATGGCTGATTTTCAAGGTACTGGCCTCTTGCTTGTTATTCTGGTCGGACTGTAGCATAGTTTTAGAGAAATTGGGGTGATTTTGTTGTTGATTCCGAGTGGTGCAGGCGTGCAGCTAATGTGTTGTATAATCTAGTTGTGTGAATTGCAAGTGCTGACCATTTCTGCTGTTATCTTTTGTTTTAGGAGAGGCACTTTATGCATTGAAACAATCATTGCATGCTACAGCCAATCAGTTGCCAGATTGGAACCCAAATATGGTCAATCCCTGCACTTGGTCAAATGTTATGTGTGATACCAGTAACAATGTTAAATCTTTGTAAGTACTATTCATGCATCTTATACATTCTTTTTAGATGTCAATTTAAGTTTGTGCCTGATGATGTTCTAGATGGTTGTTAATACCTTTCTCATTTGTAAGTTATCATTGGTTTATTCTGCTGTTTGGCTGCAGGACATTGTCTTCCATGGGATTTTCTGGTTCTTTGTCTCCTAAAATCGGCACTTTGAAGACTCTTATTACTCTGTAGGTTAACTTTTCCCTACACTCTTTCTGTGATACCTACTATCGAGGCACTTAAATTAAAGAAGTTGTTGTATCTCTTGGAAAGAACAAATGTCTCACATTTATGATGGTTTTCTTCTTAGAATTTCAAAACCAGCTTTAAGAAATTGCTTAGTTATGGAATGTTGTTATATCTGTTCTTCTAGTCTGTCAAAATGTTGCCACCTTGGAAAAATATTTCTAAACTTCTGCTCACCATTTAGTTTTACAGGCACGTAAAAATATAAGCTTCTTATGACCAAATCCATTTCATCAAATTTAATGCCACCTTGAGACTTGGGGAATGCTGTTACCAGATTTCTAATGAATTATTTGGCTTTGATATTTTTGCAAGAAGTTATGGATAAAGCATCTTTAGATTATATATCCAGAAATGACAATAGGAGATCATTGATTTTGGACCTGAATATGGTTTGATTCCCTATTATATAGAGTTATGAGACGCACCCAAAAAAAAAAGAGTTCATTTCAAATTGAATGTTAATCCATGAAATTTATGTCCTTCCTGTTTGATAGAATAGTGCCCCCTTTATTTTCCGCACACCTTCCATTTTCTACACTCCCCAAATCATTTTGCTTAGCAGTTAAGCTACCTAGTTCTTCCCTTGTTAAATTGAAATGCATTGACTATGCAGATCACTGCAAGGAAATGGTATTACTGGCAAGATTCCCGAAGAGATTGGAAATCTGTCAAGTCTTACTAGCCTGGATTTAGAGAATAACCGTTTGACTGATGAAATACCATCCTCCCTCGGTAATCTTAAAAATCTTAAATATTTGTGAGTAGTTCCATCTCTGCTATTTTTTTTTTTTTTCTCTTGATACGGCTGCATCTGTGTTGAATATGATGAAACTTTACATTATCCTTTTCTTTGATTACCTTTCTCATGGCAGGATTTTGAGCCATAACAACCTCTCTGGGAGAATCCCTGACTCGCTGGCTTCCCTCGATAACTTAATTAGCCTGTATGTGGAAATATTCATGATCTAGTGTAAATTCTGTTGACTCTTCTCTTTAGACTTGGAAACAAGAAATAGAAATTTGAGATACTGCTAGGATCTATTGATAGCTAGCTCTTGTGTCTGATAAACCTATAAATGTGGTGACAGCCAGCTCTCTTCAAATCAACTAAGCGGCCAAGTTCCTAAGCAGCTCTTTATGATTCCACAATACAAGTATGTTACTAATTCCTTATCTAGAGTGAATAATTGGATTTTGACTTGTGCATTAAAGTACTTGTGACAAAGAAATCGAATTGAAGGATAGAAAAGAATAGCTGTATCCTTTCGTAGTTATCATGTTTTGGTTCTCTGACTGCAGTTTCTCAGGGAATAAATTGATCTGTGGTGGAGATCTTCGTCATCCTTGTGCATCAGATGGTAACGGCGCAGGTAGAATGATTAATTGTGTTTATATATATATATATATATATATAATATATATATAATATATATAATTATATATATATATGTATGTAATGCTGACTCGTGAGCTTATAGTTGAGAAGTTGTTGCTGAGAACTGATTCTGCCCTATGTTGACAGGCTCTTCGAACAAAACAAAGATCGGAGTTATAGTTGGTGTAGTTGGAGGGCTTGTTGGTATTCTATTGCTTGGAGGCGTGCTGTTTTTCATGTGCAAGAGTAGATTAATAGGTTACAAACGTGAAGTCTATGTCGATGTCGCAGGTTCTGTAGTTCTCTCTTCTAGTTTTCTTGCTTATCTCTTTCTTAGGCTTTGGTTTATAAGTGTGTTAGATCATTTTCTAGGAATTTCACTAGTGAGATTATCTGAAGTGCTGCTATCTATATTTCATATTTGTGCTCCCTGAACTCCATCGTTGTGTAATGAACTAGCATAGATAACAGACCAAGAACACTAGATTAATGGAAGAAAAGAGAGATTATTAGAGTGAGAGAGATGCTCAGGGAAGAACAAGTGATGATATGATTGAATTGATGATTAAATCACTGATTACAATTTAGCCACTTTTTCGAGAGGAATGATGTTCTTTCCAGAGTCATTTGTGCTCTCCAATCTAACTGAGTTCTTTTACCAATATTCCACATGGTTTCCTTCTCCCTACTCTCCTCTATTTATAGAAGATTTTTCCCTACTCTCTCCTGAAGCTAACTAAATTATATTACCAAAAGTGCCCCTCCCCCCTACGCCAATCTATTACACATCGTTATGATATTTTTTTTCCTGTGTGGGAAGAATATATCCCGCCTTCCAACAACCACACACTTACACGGAGTGGTACTTCTTAAGAAGTTGCAATTCCCAGATAATGGGAAGTGTCAATTCATTTGTTAATCGTAGAAAGTCTTAACTTCCAAAAAGTTAGTTTTAGTCAATCAGATAGCTTCACATTCTTCTACTTCCTAGGACGTAGAATTTTCATTTCTATATTAACCAAATGAACACATATATAGTAGTGAAATTTTATGAGAATCATTACTTTAGTGTGAACTATGAACCAATTTAGTGGGAGGGAGGGAGGGGTATGATTGGTGAAGCTCCATCGAATGTTTGCCATGTACTCATTTAGTTCTTCTGATGTGCTCACATATTCTTCTTTTTTCTCTGGTGTTAATCATGTACTCATTTAGTTCTTCTGATGTGCTCACATATTCTTCTTTTTTCTCTGGTGTTAATCATACTCAGGTGAAGTTGATCGTACAATTGCATTTGGGCAGCTTAAACGATTTGCTTATAGGGAGTTGCAGATAGCGACAGACAACTTTAATGAGAAAAATGTTCTTGGTCAAGGTGGTTTTGGCAAGGTTTACAAAGGTGTGCTAGGAGACAATACAAAGGTTGCAGTAAAACGGTTAACTGACTATGAGAGCCCGGGAGGAGATGCAGCTTTTCAGCGTGAGGTTGAGATGATTAGTGTTGCTGTACATAAAAATTTACTGCGCTTGATAGGGTTTTGCACTACACCAACAGAGAGACTTTTGGTGTATCCGTATATGCAAAACCTGAGTGTGGCTTATCGTTTGCGGGGTAGAATTCTCACCTTAATGATATACTCATTTAAATGATGCTTCTTTTTCTTTATACTACTAAAAATTTTGGAGGCAGAGAAACTTGGACATTAGTGCAAGTTATCCTCTTCTATGCTAAGTGTATTTTATAATGTATTTTCTTTATGTGGTTGATACATGGATGGTGTCTTAATTTTTCATTTTCTGCAGAATTAAAACCTGGGGAATCTATCGTAGATTGGCCTACAAGAAAACAAATAGCCTTGGGTACTGCACGTGGACTAGAGTATCTTCATGAACATTGCAACCCTAAGATCATTCATCGTGATGTGAAGGCTGCTAATGTGTTGTTAGACGAAGACTTTGAAGCAGTGGTTGGTGATTTTGGCTTAGCAAAATTGGTAGATGTGAGGAAAACTAATGTGACAACACAGGTGCGTGGGACAATGGGGCACATAGCACCCGAGTACTTATCCACGGGGAAGTCATCAGAAAGAACAGATGTCTTTGGTTATGGGATTATGCTGCTAGAGCTTGTGACAGGCCAACGAGCTATTGACTTTTCACGCTTGGAAGAAGAAGATGATGTCTTGTTGCTTGATCATGTAAGATTTATCGAGAGTGCTCGCCTTTTAGTTGTCTTTTCGTCGGTACTAGTAATAGATCTATTAATTTACACTATTTAAATGATAACTATTTTATTGTTATCAATTATTCCTTTTCTTTAATATGATCGTTCTCAAGATTTCTCCATTGCTTTTCTGTAGTATATAGATTTGTTACTGCCTTGAGAATTATATCAAACCTTCTTTTGTACTTGTTTTAATCTGGAAAACTCACTGGCACCCTTCCATGGATCTCGTTTTCTTTTCTTCTTTTTAGAAAGAAAAAAAAAATCTAAACATCCCAAGATCCTTTTTAAACTTTTTATCTTTGTACGACTTAAATTAGAAAGTTTTGGGATAAAAGATTTGTCTATGTTATGATATTAGTGTTTCCTTCTATGGTGTTTGATGTATCTCCTGTAATATTCCGCTTTTATCCTTCTTTCTCTTGGATTCAGGTTTTTCTAACTTGATTCTCTGACGCTCTTGAATATCACACCGCAGGTCAAGAAGCTGGAAAGAGAAAAGAGATTAGACGCTATTGTCGATAAGAACTTGAATAAGAATTATGACATTCAAGGGGTGGAGATGATGATTCAGGTTGCATTATTATGTACTCAATCTTCACCAGAAGAACGCCCGGCAATGTCAGAGGTGGTGCGAATGCTAGAAGGAGAGGGGCTTGCTGCTCGATGGGAGGAATGGCAGAATGTGGAGGTCACTCGGAGGCAAGAATATGAAAGATTGCAGAGCAGATTTGGTGGCTGGGGTGACGATTCCATTCACAATCAGGATGCTATTGAATTGTCAGGTGGTAGATGAGGCGAAGCATGAGGTAGCCCTGTGACTCTATTATACATTCATCACAAACCATGTGCTTGTTATCTTGTCTCCCACCCTCCCCTTATTTGCGTAGTGAAATTTGTTCCTTGTCTTGTTGAAAGAAACCTTGTGCAGTTTTTCAAATTGTTGTATTAAGTGTCCTGTTCTTCCTCTGCTGTATGTATATAGCACCTCCCATTCCCTAGTATAATGCCGTATATGTATTTGAAATCTCAAGAATTTCTTTGAGTGGTGAATGCTATTGAATTTTTATACAACTGTAAGACGAGCTCTACAATGTGAGCGATTTTCTCTGAATTTACTAAAAGAACCTCCATTTTTGCATTGGTTTCAGACTTTAGTATCCCGGTACTGTGCACATAGGCTCAGGGAAGGTATTTGCTCAGGCACAAGGCTACATTAATGTGGAAAATACACTAATATGTTGAATTGTATGTATATGCTTCATTGATGCCATCTTTCTGAAGATATGTAATCACTAGGAAGAGAGATTGGAGAAACACTCCTAGCTTTAGGAATCATACTTTTTAGTCCAATTCTTTGGAGTTATGTGTTTCAGATTCTTGAGTGGTGTATTTGCTAAATCATATCCTTACATAAATAACCTTATAGAAGTATATATTAGCATAACATTATATATTTTCCTATATCCACTATTACTTAATATCTCTAACATATTGTATACACACATCAGACATTGCTAGGCAAATCGATAAAATATTAGATTTGCTGTGAAAATTCTTCAATGTTCTTCTTTTGACAGGAAAGTTTAAAAAACTCGACTTGACTCGGTTAAATATTATTGTGTGTTTAGGATATATATCAATATATCCTAGAAATAAGTTGATCAATCTCTTCACTTTGTGCTTCTGCAAGATTAAGTTACACAATCACATAAAATTTTAGGAAGGAAATGATAGAATAATTACGATAATCAGACTCTTATGGGCTATATAGTTAACTACTGGCTGATGCAACAGCTTTCTTCCAATATTGAATTTTGGCATTCAATCGAAGTTTTTCTGGGACGAGCTTCGTTGCCACATTGAACTTGTTCTCGGTCATCTTGTCACCAGACTCGTTCTCTGCTAGAAGATATTGTGGTGTGGATTCCATGTCTCTAAATTCGATCTCTTTGAAGCTGATACCACTTTCCTTATAGTCTACACCCGCCATTGCTAATGCATCAATCGACATGATGATATAAAACAATGCTGCAACTTCTATGCTTTTCTATATCTCTCTCTGTTAGCTGTTTATATTCACTGATTTTCTGAATGAATGGAGTGTTGGATATTTATAAGGAGTGGAGGGGTTAGATGCGTATGTATTTTATTTGTGTCATGCAGTCATGGTATTTATGACTCATATGGTAAACCACTATGTGAAAAGAAGGCTGTTTTAGTTACACTTTTCCTGAGTTCTATGATTTTTGATGTTTACCATATTCCCGTGATCCAACAATTTAGATATTAGCCAATCTGAATTATTTTTTTTCTACTAGACACAAGCTAGTTTTATGAGATGAATGTGGTACTTTTAGCTTACTCTCCGATCTAATTTAAGAAGGGCAGTAGTCTTCACTATTTTCAGCCTACAAAGGCTACAACCTATGGAGTCCACTTGTGCTGCTCACTAAACACTATCATGGTTTCTTTCCTTTTTTCTTAAAACTTTGGTACCTACAACTCGATATCGAAACCGATACTTTTTTCATCATCTTGGATAACCAAAAAAAACTCGAATAGATAGAATTCACAATAACTTATTGTGTACCGAAAATCATATGATATGGTCGGTTTTCATGTGATATAGTCAATTTTGTGTTATATAATATCCTTATATATAGTCAGTTTTGTCAATTTTTTGATATAGTAAGTAATTGTAGTCTTTATTTTCCTAATACAATGACTTTGGGTGCACAATAAAATTGTTGTGAAATCGGTCCACCAAAAAAGTTGTGTTTGGGTAAACTCTAAGGTGTTCTAAATATCCAAATACTATTTTATTTATTTTTGGACATGTGAATATCACTTCTAAGATTACGTAATAGGAAAATGGTGGGAATAGTATATTTGAGTAATGAGTTTGAGTGATTCTTAGGCTACTTTTTTTTGGCGACAAGGCTACTTTTATTCCGTATCAAGCTGATAAATCTTTGACCTAATTAGATTTTTGGTTCCAAATCCGTCGAAGGTGTCGAGGGAACCTCTCTTTTCCATTTTTGATAGAAAATTTATTGGATGAAGCTTTCTTCATCTTGTTTTACAATATAAATAAGATAATACAATACCAATGTATATATATCCAGATGAAACTTAGTAACTAAAATGACTCTGCTTATAATTAATTAACAAACTAGTCAAAAATGAAAACTAACGTAAATGATAAATCCATGCATATTCAATAGCAAGGCGCATGAGAACAACGAAACCTGTCTTTGTCCAATTTAAACAAAGTATTCATCGAAGTTCAGATACTAAGTGCAAACAACTACATATAGTTGAAGTTCAAAATTTCCTCCATGTTTTTGTGGCTGCGAAATTGAGGAAATTTGTTAACCAATGGTGTGACATTGAGTAGTGACATGATTTTATTGCTGGTGGAGATTAAATAATTTATACATTGAGATACTTATTAGAAATAGACCATTAATAAGTAATTCTATTACGTCGGAATTCCACTAATTTTTAATGTCTATTTCTAATGGAAAAATTACCCGATAGGCAGATAAATTTTTTTCCGTTTTCGAGTGCATATCCAATAAATCTATCAAATTATCAATCATAAGCTCTCGATGATATCTCATGATCGAGTGTGTAGAGAGTTAAGCATTAATGAGTCAAGTGTAGCTTGGGCCCTATTTCTCTGTCATTTTACATTCCCAAAATTTAGTTGGACATTCAGTAATCAGTAGGCAAATAGTCGAGCCATACCTCATTATTGAAAAGAAAAGCTTATCCTTTCCAATTTCCATGCAATTTTGACACAACATTATACTCCTTCCCGTCTTTATTAGCTTATCCGTTTCTTTTGTACAAAGTTTTAGGAGAAACAATATTGTGGGACATAGAACGAAAAATAAAATATTATTTTGTGTTAAAATTGAATGTATGTGTGATAGAATATTAGTGGTAGAAGCAAAATAAATAAGTAAACTAATGAAAAATATCCCAAAAAAAATACGGATAAATTAATAAACCGAATGTAGCATCTATTGTGACATTATTCAATGGATGAATAGTGAACACGGAGTAGAGAGATGGGTTTATCCCCTTTTCCCATCTCTTGTCTTGCATGCCTTGAATTCGATGACGGAACCCAAGTAATACAACTTCAATATGGCATATTGCATTTATTTTGAACTCTGGGTGGAGTTTAATTTCTTGAGTATTGGACTGCAAAGTTTTTGCTTCAAATATCGTGTACCAGAATTTACTCAATCTTATCTTTTGCAATTAAGAAATACGTATTGAATGGAAAATTATATAGTTCACTAACAACTTCATAAAATCGAAAAAAATAAATATTCAGACGATTTTTTATGTGAGTGTAGAACAATGGATTGTAGATTCCATAAGCTAGATTGGTTCAGATTACGGGATGACACCAGCACACCTTGAATAAGTTTAAGCTTATATTATTATACTTGATTTTTTTTAGTTTGATATGAAACTTTTAAGATAATACTCGACTTGATTTAATTTATATTGAATCTTTCTAGTCTAATTTGCTAATCATTTTTTAGTCGAATTCGTTCTCGTTTGATCTTGTTCGAAATATTCTAAGTAGCCTTATCTGGTCTCATTTAATATCAGTAAAGATTAATTATCAGTTTTTGAAATAAAATTTAAGCTGATGGTTGATTGGGCTTTAAGTGTGGATGTAGCACAAGACTCCCTCAAACCTGGCGTTAAATATTCCACTTAGAAATGAGTGGTGGATCAAATCTGAACTAGTGACCTTTATGTCATGCTAGCTCTGATACCATGTCAAAGAACCAACTCAACCAAAAACTTAAGCTGATGGTTAAGATCCTCAAAATAGTTTTATAACTCTATCATAACCTAAAGAACTAAGGAAGCATATCTTAGTAACATTTAATTAGTCATTGTGTTAGAAAAAGATTGGATCTTATCAACAAGATCTAGGCTCCATGCCAAACATGGACTAAATCCACTCAGTTTCTTACATACTTCCTTCCATTTAAAACAATTTTAGCCATTTTTCAATCTATAGAAACAAGTACTAGAACGAAATAAGGTGCAATAATTTAAATTTAACGAAATTTTCCTCATCCTTATATGTGAAAAAACTTATGAAAACCTAATTTAATGTGGTTCATTACTCATTAGTACACTTCCGGTTTTCCAACCGAAGCTCAAATTTTAACCCGCATATATATCCCGATATTTGAAAAGGAAAATCATAGATTATCAGATGGAAAATTACACCAAGCTGAGAATAGAAACATGGTAAGGTGCTTTTAACTTACGATTCCCTCCTTAAAAAATTGCGACTTATTCCTTAATTATATAGTAAATATTATCTTTGGTGATGCATCTTATTAATTGAGCTGGAGAAAACCATGGTTTTAGCCCCTGGTTTTTGGCATTCACAAGTATAATGTTGAAGGAGCTAGCGAGGCTATAAAGTCTATAATGTTGAAGGAGTGTTGTACAACTTTTACATGCAAAAGAAGAGGAAACGATATCTATGCATGTGATCTATATTTGGATGATCAAGGGAGAATTCAAGGAATCGCCTTCTTTCTATGCATGCATGTAAGATCTTTTAGCAATTACTATAAGTATTGTTGATCAAAGTTGCTGAAATTATAGCCTAAAGTAGTTTTTAAAATGTTCCTCGTGATGAACAGTCAAAATATCTCCAAACATCACCATAGGATGATAGGAAGCAGTAGATGACTATGATTATATTCTCGAACTATATACAACCAGTTTTAAGTGAAACGGACTTACAGTAACTTTTTATAAGAACAATTAGCAGTCATGTCTAGTTGTAAGATATCTAATGAAACCATAGCTGGAATTGAGATCTCATTCAAAGATAAAGATATCAAATATCTGGAGTTTCCCTTTGTATATTATATGGATGATCCGATCCACAAGGACCATGATTGGGACCAATGCTAAAGAGTTACTCTTAGAGTGTGTTCTATTTACGGGAACTTATTTTATTAGTCATGATTGAACCTGATAAAAACTGAAACACCTTATAATTACACCCGTTGATTAGGCCTCCTCAACTCTGATTGGACCTAATCAAGTTTAAAACTTTTTTTTATGAACATCAAAAGCTATTATGGTCAATTAATACTGAAAAGCCCACCTTAAACAAGATATTTTAGACATACTAATAAGTAATATCTCTACACCACTAGTATCTAGATTGAAAACAAATAGGGTATAATTTGCTATACACTCTCTGTTTCTATATATTCTACCCAGTTTTCGTATTTATTCATTTTCTTTTACTCTACTCAGTTTCACTTGTCGAAGATGAAGTACTTAAATTATTCCTATATTTGAATATATCTCAATCCAAATGGAGTGGTCAAGACTCGTAAGTAGTAAGCATACACTTTATAATAGACGACCAATGTGACAATAAAATTTGCACACAAGTAGATTTTACTACTAATTTGTGATCCTTAATAAAGACGGGCGCTTACCAAGTGGTTTTGGCATAGTAGTTGCTCACTTTGTCCCTCAACCAATTGGTTGAGGGTTCGATCATCAACCTTTGGGAATAGAAAGAGATTTTTGGCCAACCCTTTACCTTTAAGTGGAGCATCCGGGGCGAAAGGATTAGTCACTGCTATCGATGGTGGATACCTTAGTTGTTCAACCAAAAAAAAATAAAGACAAGCGCTCATACCAAATTTCAACTAGCTACAAAGAAAGTGTTATGCAAAAAAAATGAATCACATTCAAACCACACTATTACCTAGAAAAGAACATTTAAAGAACTCTAGCCAAAAGAATATGCCATGTATGATATGTATAAAACTAAGCACTCATAATACAAAAAGAATCAAGAAATTCTCCATTAATCTACATGATTACATCAAATAAATCTGTTAATATTTTCCATCTTATGAGCATTGTTAACTTGATCTTAGCTTTAATCATCATTACCAACCCTCTTAAACTTAAGCTGCCTCTTGAGGCTTCATAACCTTGTGATGCTTCAAAGTGGGTGACATATTCATCAGAAAACTCCATGTCATTATCATAATTATTATCAGTAATACAATCATTAATATTACTAATACTCCAATATTGTTGCAGATTATCATCTTCATCAGCCAGCAGGTGTGCTGGTGTTTCTTCTAACTCGATGCGCTCCCATTCTTCCATATCTATGCCAAAGTTAACATAATCTTCTCCTGCCATTGCCAATGCTTCTAAGGAAACTGACATTTATGCTTTGTTTTGGGTTTAA
The DNA here is from genome assembly GCF_026745355.1 of Beta vulgaris subsp. vulgaris. Classification (NCBI taxonomy): domain Eukaryota; kingdom Viridiplantae; phylum Streptophyta; class Magnoliopsida; order Caryophyllales; family Amaranthaceae; genus Beta; species Beta vulgaris. The sequence goes on from NC_079207.1 coordinate 10,531,838, forward strand.
ACTTGATTTGGACATGTATGATATGAAGTATATAATATGTTAGTATGAAAATTTGAAGGAAATGATGAGTATGTCCATGTTGAATAATCTTCATAAATCACGGATTATGCATAAAAATCAAAATAGTTGAATTCAAATTCAAAGTTATTATTGAAAAGGAACGAGGGTTGAGGAGAGATAATTTGCTTAAGAAACTCTCAGACTTTCATAAATTTTAAGCAATAACATTCCCGTGATAAGTGTTTGTATTAAACTTCGAGAAGACATATAAGAAAGATATTTTCTTGTGTATTCGATCTGGTTGAATAATATACAATGGTACAGTTTGTAAACAACATAAAGCAAATAGACTTGAATAACAAGCCAGCTATTAAACTTAGGCTATGTTTAATATTAGATAATATTATTATGTAAAAGGTAGAATGGTACTTTACTATAGTTACAGGTCTGTAATGTACACTATATATATTGAATGCCAGGTTATTAACCTACAACAGGTTAACACAATTATTTCCCACACTTGTACATGGTATCACAGCCACGAAATTCCTAACATAATTTTTTTTTCTCTTTCCACAATTTCTTTTTTACGTCAAAGAAATTTTTTTCCCAGCTTTTGCTTTTCACGACAAAGCACGTTTTTTTTATTTCCTAATTTCCTGGCAATGGAATCCTACCCTGCTGCTTCTGCCGCCCTCCAGCAGCAGCCACCGACCACTTACTCCGTCACTCCGGCGCACACGTCCACGCTCGCCTCCGCCGCAACGGCCCCCGTCGTCTCCGGCGGACTGCAGCCACTGTTGCCTCTCTCTTCTCGCGACATATGCCTTCTGCTGGGGTTTCTTTGTCGCATCTCGCCAGCTTTTCCGGCCAGCCTTCGACGGCCGCCGCCTCGTTGTTGTCCTCTCAAGCATGGTCCACCTCCGACCACGCCACCCCGAAAGTCCTCACGCCTCAGCCTAGCCCGGCTTCTTCCTCCCGCGTGCACCCAAGATTTCCACCTGGTTTCTCTTCTCCACTGCCGTACATGGCCACCGGCGCCGCCCAACCGGCCGCCTCCCCCTCACAGCCGATAACTCCTCTCGGCTTTCCCTACAACGTCACTTCAACACCTTCCTTCACTCTTCCGCATTTATCGGCCCCTAATCTGACGAATCTGGTAACCATAACTTTATCTTCCCCTGAAGATTATTTATTATGGAAAACGCAAATAACTTTCCTATTACTTTCACATCAATTACTTGGTATTGTTGATGGCACTGCTATTATTCCTCCTGCTACTGTTATTGATGAGTCTGGTAATTAATACTGTTCCCAATGTTCACTTTTATGAGTATTTGTGTATTGATCAACAAGTTAAATCATGGATTTTTGCCACCTTATCACGTGATGTATTTGTGGATGTTCATGATTTGCATACTTCTGTGGATATTTGGACTAGATTACAATCTAGATTTATGCATGCTAGTATGGTTAGATAAATGGAATTAAAGGTCGGTTAACTCGTATTAAAAAGACTGCTTCCCAGACCATGGATGGATATTTACGTGAGATAAAGGTGGTTGCTGATTCCCTAGCTGCTATTCAATGTCCTGTGTCGAACCAGGATTTAGTACAGTATACCCTTTTTGGTTTAGATCATGATTCTGAGTACGATCATATAATTACTACCCTCATGCATTATCCATTCCCAATTACTTTTGATGATTTGCGTCCCAAGTTGCTACTACATGAACAAAGATTGATAAATTCTAAGGATGCATCTGATCCCACATCCCATCATGCCTTACTTGCCGTCAAATCTACTAGTACTGGTTCAAATTCCTCCTCCCAGAATAATTCTGGAGGGAGAAATCGTGGGGGCAACAATGCTCGGGGTCATAATGGTGGGAATGGAGGAAACAATAATAATCGTGGCTCTGGAGGAAACAACAACAACACTGGTAATCGGGGACACTCAAATGGTATAAGTAAATTTTTTAACTTGTCATCCTATAGTATGCCTTGCATAGATTATATTGCTAATAATTTGTCGTCTGCAGGGAATAATTCATCAAATAGTAACAATGTTACCTCTATCCCTACTTCCGATATATGTGGTTTGTGTTGGTTTCCATGTCACCAAGCTGCCTACTGTCCCCAGCGTTTCAATACTAGCTTTGTTCACTCCTCCTCAGAAAGTGTCACTCGAGCCTTAGCTGCACTGTCTGTTGGTGGTGAAGCTAATGACTCAGTCTGGTACCCAGATTCGGGAGCTGCATCTCACATGACTCCTCAGGATGGTACGTTCTCTATTAAAACTCCTTATACTGGGTCTAGTTCTGTTGTAGTTGGTAATGGTACCTTACTCCCAATTAAAAGTACTGGACATTTAACTTTAAAAACAACAAGTCGTCCCCTCCGTTTATCATCTGTCTGTCATGTCCCTAGTTTTAAACATAATTTATTATCAGTTAACAAGTTGTGTCATGAAAATGATTGTGTTGTGAGTTTTGATAAAAATTCTATCTATGTTAAGGACCAGATCACGGGGGAAGTTATGCTTCAGGGTACCAGTAAACAAGGTGTCTACCCTCTACAGCCCAGTCCCTCCTGAGTCTTCCGTTCCTGCTTTCCTAGCCATTAAGGAGTCTGGCGACGTGTGACATGCTCGTCTAGGTCATACATCTTCTAGCATTTTAGGAACTTTATGTTCAAATAAATACATCACATGTACCTCTGAATTTCAGTATGATTGTGTAGGATGTAAGCTAGGAAAAATACATCGTTTACCTTTTGATTCTGTTGAACATCTTTCTACATATCCATTATATAAAATTCATAGTGATCTTTGGCAATCTCCTGTTTTGTCGAATCAATTATTTTGATATTATGTTGTGTTAGTTGATGATTTTTCACGCTATTCCAGGATTTATCCATTACGTCGAAAATCAGAAGTTTATTCAAAATTCCTTATGTTTCAAAAGATGGTTGAAAATCTTTTTAATTGCAAAATAAAAATATTTCAAAGTGATGGAGGAAGGGAATTTGACAATTTTCCTCTTCTTCAACATTTTTCTGACAATGGTATTATTTTTCAAAAATCTTGTCCCCACACTTTAGCTCAAAACGGTGTTGCAGAACGCAAACATCGTCATATCATTGAAATGACTCGTACTATGATTATTCATTCTGACTTTCCTGCGGAATTTTGGGTTGATGCATCATATACTGCCACTTACACTATCAATAGATTACCCAGCTCGGTTTTAGGGGGTGTTTCACCTTTTGAAAATTATTTCATCGTCCTCCTTCCTATCAATTTTTGAAAACATTTGGATGTGAATGCTTTCCTTTGTTCCTTAACTCTAAAAATCACAAACTGCAACCTAAATCTAAAACTTGTATTTTTATTGGATATGTATTAGAATATAAAGGGTATCGATGTTTTGATCCTACTACCAAGCAAGTCTACACTAGTCGTCATGTTCTTTTTCATGAACATAAATTTCGGTATCGTGCTTTAGTTGGCTCTGCATCAAATGTCCCTTATAGTTCACCCTTGGTCTTGACTTGGGATTGGTCTCCCACGAACACCACCCATGCGCTGCCTTCGGCTCCTTCCCATTTTCTCCCCGTGTCGACCCATGCGTTGGCCTCTTCTTCCCCAGGGCCATTTTCTTCACCCTCGATCGCTGGCCTCGCCAGTCCTCCAGCGTCGTCCATATCCCGCTGGCTTGGCAGTCCAGCCTCCTCATCACCCAACGTCTCCCGCTGTCGTGAGCAGTGTCTCGCCTTACTCGCCCGCTGGCTCCCCCGAACCTGCTGACCCGCCAGCTGGTGCCCCGACTTCTACTGGCCCATCTCCTGCCTTCCCTTCCTGCGACGATGGCCCTGCCTCGTCGGTCAGTCCCTTGTCTCCTTCCCCTCCCTCGTCGCCTGGTATTGCATCCTCTCCTGTCACCCCTCCTCTCTCGTCTTCAGTTGCTAATCATCATCCGATGGTTACGCGACTAAAAAGTGGTGTGTCTAAGCCTAAAATATTCATGAACTTAAAAAACTGATATAACTGAGTCTGAACCCACTAATTTTAAACAAGCTTCTAAAGACTCACGTTGGCGTCAAGCTATGTTAGATGAATATAATGCTTTGATTAACAATGACACATGGGAGTTGGTACCTCGCAACTATGATAAGAATTTGCTTGCTTGTAAGTGGGTTTACATGATTAAATATCATTCTGATGGTTCTGTGGAGCGGTTCAAAGCCAGACTTGTTGTTTTTGGCAATCATCAGCAGGCAGGTATTGATTACTATTGTTGTTTCTCTTATATGGTCTATTCATCAGTTGGATGTCAAAAATGCATTTCTTCATGATTTTCTCAATGAAGAGGTTTATATGCGTCAACCTCCGGGTTTTATTCATCCATCTAAACCTACTCATATTTGTCGTCTTCGTAAGTCCAATTATGGTTTGAAACAGGCTCCTAGAGCTTAGTTCTCCAGGTTTAGCAACTTTCTTTTATCTATTGGTTTCAAGTGCAGCAGTTGTGACACTTCTATGTTCACTCTCAAATATCATGGTCATCTCATTATTCTTCTATTATATGTTGATGACATTGTCCTTATTGGTAGTAGTCCTCCTCTTGTTGCCAAATTCATTTATGTTCTTTCTTCTCAATTTGCTATGAAGGATTTAGGGGATCTTCATTACTTCTTAGGTGTGCAGGTTGTGCGTACTCCCTCTGGTTTTTTTTTTGTCTCAACATAAGTATGTCTCTGATTTACTACGTAAATTCCATCTTCATACTGCTAAGCCAGTTACCATTCCTGTTGTCTCTAGAGTAACATTGTCTCTGCTTGATGGAGAACTTCTTGCTGATCCCACAGATTATCGTAGTATGGTTGGTGCATTGCAGTACTTAACTATAACTCGTCCTGATATTGCTTATGCTCCTCGTACTACTCACCTTCATGCTGTGAAAAGAATTTTCAGATATCTGCAGGGCACTCTGGATTATGGACTTTATTTATATAGCAGCAACTCTCCTACTGTTGTTATTGCCTATTCTGATGCAGATTGGGCAGGATGTCCTGACACTAGACGGTCTACTACTGGTTATGCTGTCTTTCTTGGGAAGAATCTTATTTCCTGGCGTTCGAAAAAGCAACCTACTGTTTCCAAGTCCTCCACTGAAGCTGAATACAGGGCCATTGCCTACACAGCTGCAGAAACCATTTGGCTCAATAAGCAACTTCTTGCTGACATTGGCCATTTTCTCCGTCGTCCGGTGATTGTCTATTGCGACAATGTCTCTGCTACTTATCTCACTGCTAATCTAGTTCATCATGATAGTAGCAAACATATCGATGTTGACTATCACTTTGTTCGCGAAATGGATGCCAAGGGAGGACTTATTGTTCGACATGTTCCTACTCAGTCTCAGGTTGCAGACATTTTTACTAAGGGCCTATCTACTGACTTATTTACTAAACATCGTACCAATCTATCCGTCGTATTAGATAATATTATTATGTAAAGGGTAGAATGGTACTTTACTATAGTCATAGGTCTGTAATGTACACTATATATATTGAATGCCAGGTTAACCTACAACAAGTTAACAAAATTATTTCCCACACTTGTACATTTAGTTCACCTAAAATTTTCTGATCTGAACTTATCTGATCTGATCTTATTTTTTCTGATATGATCTGATTTGATTTACAAGATCTTATCTTTTAGATTTTTTCTCAATATATAAGAAAAAATATAGTCATGTGGGGTCTTGTTTGATTCGTCTCAATGAGTACTTTGTTAATATTCAATTATTATACTTTTTACTAATATGTAATGAAAGATATTTAATAGTAATAATAATTATTAAATATAAGCATGATCTGATCTGAACTTATTTTTTCTGATCTGATCTGATTAGATCTGAAATAAGCAAAAATAAGGTAAACTGAACATAATCTTATTGAGTTTGCTAAATGGCGCTCTGCTTTTTCTTATTAACACCCTATATACATATTACATACTTCTTATGCATTTATACTCGTATATATTGCCTCACTCGCTCTCATTCTCCCACTCTCATACATCCTCACTCTCCCACTCTCCCACACTGTCATACTTCCTCACACTCTCACATCATCCAAGTACTTCTCCGATCACTTCTCCCTGTTACTTTTCTAGCCAATTTTCCGGTCACTCTCTCTCATCACACATTGAATGGCATCATCACGCCGCGACTCCTCTGACAACCTTTCCGTTTACATTACGTGCAACTTTTTCGGCCACATTAATTCATTTAATTAAAAAAATAGACTATAATGACTTGAAAATGCCGAAAAAGTGCTCATGCGCCTAAAATAGGTGCCCGAACCTGGGGTCAGGCGAACGCCTAAAATACGCGTTTGTATTACCTGTGGTCTGGGAACCTATTTAAGGCGCATGGCCACGGGTTCGAGTACCTATTTTAGAGGCGTGGGTACTTATACTGCATTTTCAAGTCAATTTCTGGTAAATTTTACTCTACTTTGAGATGTTCTAATAAAGTTAAATAAAATCGGTCAAAATAGGGACTGAAACAAAAAAATGATTATACTAAACCCTATAATTTCGGGGGCTTTGTCCTCGAACCGCATAATGGGCCACATTGCGCCCTCGAACCCCCCATCGTGGTCCACACTGTGCCCCCAGAACCCCAAACCAGGGAGCTTCACCCCTGGACCTTGACTCGCTGACCGGTTAGCGAGACCTCCGTGCTAAATTTTTCGAAGCGCCAGGTTCAAGAGTGTGAGTGAAATATGAAAGAGAATGAAAAAGGTGAGGAGGAATGGAGATGGGGATGGAAGGGGAATGAGTAAATGAGGAATGGAGGGGAAAGAAATAAAAGAAAAGACACTCGTATTTTTATACAAAAATACAGAGTGTTAGTAGAAAAAAAAATAGGGTGTTATTTAGCAAAACCCTAAATCTACATACGTAAGTGCAATGAAGAAATCGCATTTTTGCGATCTCGAAACTAGAGCATTATCTTGTTTCTTTTTTTATTATTATTTTATGTTAGGAAACGGGTGGTGAATCATTTGATCAATTCGAAACAAGTTAATGATATAATAATAATGAGAAGAACGATAAAGAAAATAAACAAAAGAGACATAAAGATTTACGTGCTTCGGTCAAAATAGACCTACATCTATAGGTGGGGGATTGAGAGCTTCTTCACTATAATGGAGGAAAACAAAGAGAATATGCAAGGAGCATAAAATCTTAATGGCTTAAAGTGTGTGTCAAACAATGATCACCAATAGGGTCCTTTTATAACATTAGGAAACCCTAATAAACCCTACAAATATCTCCTAGTATAACTCTAATGACGGTTCAACAACTTTAGGGTTAAAATAATATAAGAACCCGTGAGAAACGCATCGCCCAGTCGACCGGGCCAAACCCGTCGGGCGCGGGACGAAATTCCAGTTCTATCAGTTATTCGTAAAATAACCCTAACTTTCTCTTTTCTCAGCGGAATTGGGCATATGACATGTCGTTGGAAAGCTCTTGGAATAAGCTATCATCTCCAATTCTAATCACATCAAAAGAATTTATAGATTTAGAGATATGTGCATTCAAAGTCAGCATTATGTCATTTTAACAAGATTTCAAGTCACAAATAACAAATTTCCACCTTGACTTGAAACCGACCAATCAAGATAACTCCACCTTGAAATGAAAATCAAGAAGTGATGCTCACCATAAACATAGATACTACACCTTAAACAAGATTCCATAAGCCTACTCACTTTAGGCAATCAAGAACGGACATCTTCTAATAATTGTGCAGTGGTGCGTTTTCAAACACAAAACTCTTTATACAAAACCATCACATGGCCTAGATTGAGAGTATAATGTCACCAACGCCAAGCAAGCTTATTTAAAATGACGAAATCTCTCTTTAAACACTTCTTCATCTCAACAACAAACTTAAGCAATTATAGAAAATCAAATTACATCAATAATTTCTAAATTGTAATTGTACTTAACAAAACTCAAAAGTACCAAATTGAGATAAGAAATAGGATAACTAGAACAACATCTAATGCATAACAAGATTGTTACTTTGTTACAAACTCAAAAGCAATCCATCATAGACTCCATAGCAAAATCCACATGGTTTCTCATTTCACCAAGAGATCTCAAAAGAGGCACCAATCACGAAGAGATCATAGACACCGCAACCTCAAAACTTGTAACCCTTAAGTGCAATATCATCATCAGTAAGTTCAAAAATTATATCATATATATTTTATAAATAGGTTTAGACTACTTAATTTGAGTTTTTCACAAATATTATTATCCACAATTTAAGTATAACTTCTCATTTATTTTGTATAATCTGGAAAATAATATAGCTACAATACATTTCGAGCCTGCTCACAAATTTTTCGAATTGAACTTTGCTATTCTCGTGTCAAAAAAATTTCGAACCGAATCTGAATAGCTTGTGAGACAGGCAGGCTCATTAACACTCCTACCAAGAATTATCAAATTAAAAAGTGGGATTTTTGTTTTACATCATCCAATGAAATTATTTATTTACCAAAAGAAAAGTAACCCAAAAGGGAGGGAAGCCAAAATAATAATGTATGATCCATCAATCAATTAATTAGAATATCAAGAATTAAGGAATGTTCCAACAATTTACATCGAATAAATCTATTTCGAAAACTAATTATACATCTTTCAACTCAAAATAAATACAACTAACTTCTCCAAGTTAGCTTGAATTGTAGGGAAAAATCAATAGAAGGAGTGTTGTTATCTATGACATAATATTTTCCACTGATTCTGTAAGCATTGTTAGCCTAATCATGGCTGTAATCATCATTACCAACCCTCTTAAGCTTAAGCTGTCTCTTGAAGAAGCTTCACAATCTTGAGATGCTTCAAAACGAGTGCCATCTTCATAATTATTCTTCCTAGCATTAACATAATGACTTATATTAAAACGATCATTAAAATTACTAATAATACTCCATTGTTGTTGATCATCATTTTCATCAGCCAGCAGGTAAGCTGGTGTTTCTTCTAGTTCGGCGCGCTCCCATTCTTCCATTTCTATGCCATGGTTAGCATAATCTTCTCCTGCCATTGCCAATACTTCTAAAGAAACTGACATTTTTGTGCTTTCTTTTTCTTGGGTTCAACCTAATATGGACTAATAATGTTTGTTATACAATGTATGTACAAACTAAGTTATTTTTGGAGGAGTTGAATAATAAGTGTGCACGTATGTGTGTATATATATGTGTTACTAGGTAAACGAGAGATTGAATATTCTGCATGAATCACGGATTAATCATTCATTAAAAAACAAATTAGTTGACTGAAATTCAAAGTTAAAGAAGACGGGCGGGAATGAGGAGAGAAATTGTGCTTAAAAAACTCTAATCAGACTTCTGATATAATGTTAACCAACAATATTCTCGTGTTAACATATACTACTATATATCTCTTCCTTCAATGGTTTGACCAAACATTTCAAAATTTGTGATGTGGTTATGACCAAAGTAGTAGCAATTGGAGGGTAGCCAAAAAGTGTGAAAAGAAAAGATAGACTACTAATGGAGTATTAGTCATTGGTCAACAATCAGCTCAAGAACATATTATATGCAATTAAGTTCTTGTTAATCATAATCATGTGCCAGAAATATTATATGCAAGTTCTTGTGAACGCAATAATCATATGCCAAAAATAATTAAGGTTGACTGCGTGCTTGCTTGTTAATTTGCACTACAAGAAAAGGCCCAGTCAACGATCGCTTAAAGTCGTCGCTGATCACCGACGACTTTTGCTATCAATACCGACGGCTTGAAGCCGACGCCTAATACAACAAATTCTAAAATATAAGCTGACAACATCAACGACGGTCTGAAACGGTCGTTATCATATAGCGTCCGTTGAAGCCGTCGCTGTACGCGTTAAAAGCCGTCGGTGAGGACGACGGTTTAAAACGGACGTTGATTTTGAAAACGACGGTTTTTCGAGCCGTCGCGGGGTAGCCGTCGGTGACTGGGCCTTTTCTTGTAGTGTTGGTTAATAAGTTCAAAAATATGTTTGAATATTTATTTTTTTCAAAGTTAACTAGCTTCTTTTTAAATCTTTGATAAGAAAAATTAACTAATTTTTCTACTATTAGTTAGATTTTCCATTGGACAAATAATCCAAATTGCCTATCTGTATGTTTCTTTTCATAAATTAAGTGACTTGGCTATTTATGAGCTAGTAACTAGTTATTAGGCCCGAGCTATGCCCGGGTAAGAAAAAATTTCATTTATTGATATAATACTTTATGATAATAACACTAAATACAACTTAGCCTAGCGGTTAAAACTTAGTATATGTACTCGAGTCTCGGGATCAAACCCTTTACCCTATACTATGCAATTTCTTAGTTTTTTTATTGTACATGGATTACATGAACTAAAACTCCCTAGGGAGAATGTCACGCGACACAATTTCTTGTTTTCGCACGCCTTTTAATATATTTGTATAAATTGAATAACTTTATAATTAATATGTATGATTATTAGCTTAGTAAAACATTCAATATATACAAACAAGTAAAAACAGCTTGTTAAACAAGTAAAAATGAGCTACTATCCACAAAACAAAAGAAGTGGAATGAGCATTTATAGCTAAAGATTACCATTTAGATATTTGTCACAAAACTATCTAAATATATACTCCATCTAGTTTTATTTATTTCAGTATCACACTAGTCGATGCATAACTTTAACCATTAATATGTTCAATTACGAATGAGAACAAAATTATAAAAATGTGTATATATATATATTAAAAAAGCGTCTTGGCAAATGTGAAAAAGAAAATAGTGCAACTATTTTAAAACGGAGGAAGTATTAACAAAAATATACTACCTCTGTTTTTATTTAGTTGCAATAGTTTCTACTTTTAGGTGTTTTTTATTAGTTGCAACATTTCCCTTTTTAGGAAAACTTTTGGAATAATTTGACTATATTACCCTTACTTCACCTACTCTCTCCCCATTTAATTACAGTACTAGTAGCAGGGGCAAGTGGGTCAATTATACTCTCTTTTCTCATTTCTTAAAGTTTGTGCAAAAAGGTGAATGTTGCAACTAAATAAAAACAGAGGTAGTATTATGTAAATTAAACATTGTTAGACTTATCTTAATGTGTGTGTACAGCCACACACACGCGCACGTGCGCACGCACGTGCACACGTGCACACATACACATTAAGATAAGTCTAACAACGTTTAATTTACATAATAAAGTTTTTGTTTAATAGTTCATATTGGATAATATTATATGTAAAGGGATAATATTATATTGTAAAGGGTAGAAGGGTACTTTCATAGTAATAGGTTTGTATTATATACACTATATATATTGAATGCCAGGTTAACCTACAATAGGTTAACACACAATTATTCCCACACTTGTACATGGTATCAGAGCCTAGGTTTTTCTAAAAGAAAAACACAAAAAAAAACCTTTTTTTCTTTCCCTCGGCATTTTTTTTTCCTCTTTCCCCTGGCCATGGCTTTCACGCCTCAGACCTTCGCTGCCCCAACTCAGCCACTGCCGGCGGTCTCTTCTGCGGCCCCGACCACATCGCCGACGTGTTGATCAACAAATTAAATCGTGGATTTTTGCCACCTTATCTAGGGATGTTTTTGTGGATGTACATGATTTATCTACCTCTGTATGTAGAAATTTGGACTAGATTACAAACTAGATTTATGCATGCTAGTATGGCCAGATCAATGGAATTAAAGGGCAGATTAACTCGTATTAAAAAAAAACTACTTCCCAAACAATTGATGGATATTTACGGGAAATTAAGGTGATTGCGGATTCCCTTGCTGCTATTCAGTGTCCTGTGTCGAACCAGGATTTAGTGCAGTATACCCTTTTTGGTTTAGATCGTGATTCTGAGTACGATCATATAGTTACTACCCTCCTGCATTATCCATTCCCAATTAGTTTTGATGATTTGCGTCCCAAGTTGTTACTGCATGAACAAAGATTGATAAATTCTAAGGATGCATCTGATCCATCGTCCCATCATGCATTACTTGCCGTCAAATCTCCTGGTACTGGTTCAAATTCCTCCTCCCAGAATAATTCTGGAGGGAGAAATCGGGGAAGGAATAACAGAAACAGAGGTGGTAATAATACTCGTGGGGGCAACAATGCTCGAAATAATAATAGTGGGAATGGTGGAAACAATAATAATCGTGGCCCAGGAGGAAACAACAACAACAATGGTAATCAGGGACGCTCAAATGGTATAAGTAAATTTTCTACCTTGTCATCCTATAGTATGCCTTGCCTAGATTATATTACTAATAATTTGTCGTCTGTAGGGAGTAATTAATCAAATAGTAACAATGTTACATCTACCCCTACTTCCGATACATGTGGTTTGTGTTGGTTTCCAGGTCACCAAGCTGCCTACTGTCCCCAGCGTTTCAATCATAGCTTTGTTCCCTCCTCCTCGGAAAGTGTCACTTGAGCCTTAGCTGCACTGTCTGTTGGTGGTGAAGCTAATGACTCAGTCTGGTACCCGGATTCGGGAGCTGCTTCTCACATGACTCCTCAGGATGGTACGTTATCTATTAAAACTCCTTATACTGGGTCTAGTTCTGTTGTAGTTGGTAATGGTACCTTACTCCCAATTAAAAGTACTGGTAATTTAACTTTAAAAACAGCAAGTCGTCCCCTCCGTTTATCATCTGTCTGTCATGTCCCTAATTTGAAACATAATTTATTATCAGTTAACAAGTTGTGTCATGAAAATGATTGTGTTGTGAGTTTTGATAAAAATTCTGTTTATGTTAAGGACCAGATAACGGGGGAAGTTTTACTTTAGGGAACCAGTAAACAAGGTGTCTACCCTCTACAGCCCAGCATTGTCCCTCCCGAGCCTTCAGTTCCTGCTTTCCTAGCCATTAAGGAGTCTGGTGACGTGTGGCATGCTCGTCTGGGTCATACATCTTCTAGCATTTTAGGAACTTTATGTTCAAATCAATACATCACATGTACCTCTAAATTTCATGATGATTGTGTAGGATGTAAGCTAGGCAAAATACAACATCTTTCTACATATCCTTTATATAAAATTCACAGTGATCTTTGGCAATCTCCTGTTTTGTCAAATCAATTATTTCGATATTATGTTGTATTTGTTGATGATTTTTCACGCTGTTCCTGGATTTATCCATTACGTCGAAAATCGGAAGTTTATACAAAATTCCTTATGTTTCAAAAGATGGTTGAAAATCTTTTTAATTGCAAAATTAAAATATTTCAAAGTGATGGAGGAAGGGAATTTGACAATTCTCCTCTTCTTCAACATTTTTCTGACAATGGAATTGTTTTTCAAAAATCTTGTCCCCACACTCCAGCTCAAAACGGTGTTGCAGAACGCAAACATCGTCATATCATTGAAATGGCTCGTACTATGATTATTCATTCTGACTTTCCTGCGGAATTTTGGGTTGATGCCTCATATACTGCCACTTACACTATCAATAGATTACCTAGCTCGGTTTTAGGGGGTGTTTCACCTTTTGAAAAATTATTTCATCGTCCTCCTTCCTATCAATTTTTGAAAACATTTGGATGTGAATGCTTTCCTTTGTTCCTGCACTCTAAAAATCACAAACTGCAACCTAAATCTAAGACTTGTGTTTAATTGGATATGCATTGGAATATAAAGGGTATCGATGTTTTGATCCTACTACCAAGAAAGTCTACACTAGTCGTCATGTTCTTTTTCATGAACATAAATTTCCATATCGTGCTCTAGTTGGCTCAGCGTCGAATGCCCCTTATAGTTCCCCTTTGGTTCTCATTGTTGACTGGAATTTGACTAACGTTGCTAGTGTGTCTGCTGTCCCATCTCCCTCGCCTAGCGTGGCCTATGTCAGCCCTCGGGCCTCCTATCCGACCACGCCTGCTTCCCCGTCTCCCCCGCTTGCTGGGCAGCCAGCCTCGTCCTCTACCGAGCCTAGGCTAGCTGGGCCGTCATCTCCCGCCAGCTCGCCAGCTCGCCCAGCAGCCTCGCCGGCTCTTGCTGGCTCGCCAAGTGCGACGGTTTTGTCCCCCGTGTCTCCTCGACACGAGTCTCCCCCTATTGCCTCTCCCCATTCCTCGCCTTCTAGTCTGGTGTCTCCCGATCCCTCCCCTTGTCCGTCTCCCCCAGTTGTGAACCACCACCCCATGGTTACCTCTTAAAGATGGAGTGTCTAAACCACGTGTCTCAATGAACTTAAATACTGAAATTGTTGAATCTGAACCTACTAATTTCAAACAAGCTTCTAAAGACTCACGTTGGCGTCAAGCTATGTTAGATGAATACAATGCTTTGATTAAAAATGACACATGGGAGATGGTACCTCGCAACAATGATAAGAATTTACTTGGTTGTAAGTGGGTTTACAGGATTAAATATCATTCTGACGGTTCTGTGGAGCAGTTCAAAGCCATACTTGTTGTTTTTGGCAATCATCAGCAGGCAGGTATTGATTACTTTGAAACCTTTAGTCCTGTTGTTAAACCTACTACTGTTCGCTTGGTTCTTACTGTTGTTGTTTCTCTTAAATGGTCTATTCGTCAGTTAGATGTCCAAAATGCATTTCTTCATGGTTTCCTCAATGAAGAGGTTTATATGCGTCAACCTCCGGGTTTTATTCATCCATCTAAACCTACTCATATTTGTCGTCTTCGTAAGTCCATTTATGGTTTGAAATAGGCTCCTAGAGCTTGGTTCTCCAGGTTTAGCAACTTTCTTTTATCTCTTGGTTTCAAGTGCAACAGTTGTGACACTTCTATGTTCACTCTCAAATTTCGTGGTCATCTCATTATTCTTCTATTATATGTTGATGACATTGTCCTTACTGGTAGTAGTCCTCCTCTTGTTGCCAAATTCATCTCTGTTCTTTCTTCTCAATTTGCTATGAAGGATTTAGGGGATCTTCATAACTTCTTAGGTGTGCAGGTTGTGCGTACTTCCTCTGGTTTATTTTTGTCTCAAAATAAGTATGTCTCTGATTTACTCCGTAAATTCCATCTTCATACTGTTAAACCAGTTACCACTCCTGTTGTCTCTAGAGTAACATTGTCTCTACTTGATGGAGAACTTCTTGCTAATCCTACAGATTATCGTAGTATGGTTGGTGCATTGCAGTACTTAACTATGACTCGTCCTGATATTGCTTATGCTGTTAATATGGTGTCTCAGTTTATGCATGCTCCTCGTACTACTCATCTTCATGCTGTGAAAAGAATTTTCAGATATCTGCAGAGCACTCTGGATTATGGACTTTATTTATATAGCAGCAGCTCTCCTACTGTTGTTATTGCCTATTCTGATGCAGATTGGGCAGGATGTTCTGACACTAGACGATCTACTACTGGTTATGTTGTCTTTCTTGGGAAGAATATTATTTCCTGGCGTTCGAAAAAGCAACCTACTGTTTCCAAGTCCTCCACTGAAGCTGAATACAGGGCCATTGCCTACACAGCTGCAGAAACCATTTGGCTCAAGCAACTTCTTGCTGACATTGGCCATTTTCTCCATCGTCCTGTGATTGTCTATTGCGACAATGTCTCTGCTACTTATCTCACTGCTAACCAGTTCATCATGATCGTAGCAAACATATCGATGTTGACTATCACTTTGTTCGAGAAATGGTTGCCAAGGGAGGTCTTATTGTTCGACATGTTCCTACTCAGTCTCAGGTTGCAGACATCTTTACTAAAGGCCTATCTACTGATTTATTTACTAAACATCGTACCAATCTATCCGATGTTTCACCCCGTAAAGATTGAGGGGGTGTATTGGATAATATTATATGTAAAGGGATAATATTATATTGTAAAGGGTAGAAGGGTACTTTCATAGTAATAGGTCTGTATTATATACACTATATATATTGAATGTCAGGTTAACCTACAGTAGGTTAACACACAATTATTCCCACACTTGTACAGTTCCTCCGTTTTAAAATAGTTGCACCGTTTGCTTTTTTGGTATTTGATAATTTTCGTAAAATTACGCTACCCCTCAACTGAAATCCTGGGTCCGCCACTGAGTATGAGATAGTAGAGAAGAGACGTAGTGTTGTATGGGTATAGAAAGAAGAAGTATATGGTGACATATTCGTTAATGGAAAAAAGAAGGGATGGTGAGTTAAAATGGGGTAGCTGGGTTGGAGATCTGAAATAAGATAATATAAAACATTGTTAAAACGAAGGGAGTATTGTAAGGGGGTAGCCTGTCTCTTTTTTTTTTCTCTTTAAAACTCTAGCCTTCCCTACCCCTTTTTCATCAATTAGGGGTTGTCATAGATGTTTTCATCTATGGTAAGTCATTTTTTGCTTTTTATTTTCAGTTTTTAGTTCTTTTTCTTATTTTTTTTGAATAAATTAGTATCTCTTTATTGGATTCTTTTAGTCTTTGTTATGGAGATCTCTTTCTCCCCTATCGGAGTTGTAAGTATGATTTTTTTGTTTTTAGGTATGCGAAATTGTTCTCATTGGTACGGATGAAGTTCAAGACTCAACATGACGGTATTGGAATCTCGGATGCAGTAAATATGACTCGATCAAGAATGTTCTTCCCAAACTATGTCAAAATGATAGACTTATTCATTAATAGCTGATTGATTCAACAAATACAAGGAGGTTGTGCTACATTGCTCGATCTGGCTTATTGTAGTTTCTTCAAAAACGAATTTGATTTAACATTGTTTGATTGTATTTTGTTTTTCTTTAATATCTATTGTAGATGTTGTGTGGCCTTCAATTAATGAAATTTATCCTTAAAAAAAAAAACTAAAACAAAAGGCATAATCAATTTAAACGAATAAGAGTCCCTAATTAAAAAGAGATTCACAATTTTACAATCCATGGTTATTTATTATGTGATTTTCTAGCTTTTCTTTACCAGCTAATGGAAAAGGAATTCACAACTTTACAAACTCACAAGTCTCATTACACTTTTTACTAGATTCTAAGAATAATTAAGTTCAAAAGGCAAACATCTTTTAAATGAATCATTACACCTTAATTGTTGCATGAAAATTTTGCTGGCATGAAGTGACGAAGGTGAAACGATGTCAATATGTAATGTTGATTAAGAAGATGGCTTGACCTTGAATTAAAAGGTTTGGTGGTGGAGAAATATATATAACTTTCCATCTAGATGAATTCAACGTCATAACATTCCCGTGATTAACAAGAGAATGAAAATAACCTATTGGCTATGACGTCTTCAGGCTTCAGCAATTATGACCTCGTGCTGATGCAATATTGATGATCAAAGCTGCCACAAGTATAGAACTCAACAATTATATATCCAAGTAAGGGAAAAACTTTGTCTACGTACTCACTAGAAATAAACATTGATAATAAGTGGAGTCTAACTTAGCAGAATTACTTATTTTTTAATTGTATATTTCTAATGGATAGTCTACTCGGTAGGTAGATGTAGCAATTTCTAATGAATAGTCTACTCGGTAAGTAGATGTAATGAACTCTAGAGTCTGAGCCAATCATATACCATACACAATTAAATTAGCAGCCGAGAGTACAGAGCAGGTTTGCCCCGGCCCAAAGTTTAGGGCCACCTAGGTTTAGGCTTTGGCTGCTTTCCAAATACTTCTAAAAAGACTTGATTTACCATGGACTTTTAAGGCCTCAAATGATAATAAATTGTGAATAGGATAGGATCACATATTGGATTGTTTCTTTTGTTCATTGCACTGATACTATCTAAGTTGTGGTTTCTAGAGACCACATCAGATGAAGGTCGCCTCTCAGGCTCTCACCCATGTGGTTTGATGTTATTAAGTTGTTCTTAATTTAAAAGCTAATCTACTTTTAGGTCCTTATATTTCTCTTCAAACAACGTATAAAAATACAACATAAGTATTAAGTGTCTTTTTGCAAGGAGAAATCATAATTTACCTAGAAGTATGAAGTGTTGAATCTCTCGTAATTGCGTCA
The DNA here is from genome assembly GCF_026745355.1 of Beta vulgaris subsp. vulgaris. Taxonomy (NCBI): domain Eukaryota; kingdom Viridiplantae; phylum Streptophyta; class Magnoliopsida; order Caryophyllales; family Amaranthaceae; genus Beta; species Beta vulgaris. The sequence goes on from NC_079207.1 coordinate 10,549,887, forward strand.
CTTCGTCATGGTAACATGGTGGCCAATGGGGATAATGAAAGCAAATGCTTCATTTTTTTTTTTTTTGAAACAAAGGATCAATACTATTAAGTTACGTTACTGTTTAGTACATCCGAGAAAGAAGCTAAAGCATTTAGTCTATCATGTTCATAAAATTTAATACAATCCGGGGGAGGGGTGCTCAAAATACACAAAGTGTTAAAGCCGTCCTGTTTCCCTTTTGCATCTTTTGCAATACTATCCGCAAGCTTGTTTGCTCCTCGTCCATTGAAGGTGAGTCTAAGTCCTTCTTGTACGTGGAGCAACTCCCTGCACAAACATAATAAATCGGATTCGTGGCTGTTAATGGTATTTTCATTCAAGATAGCCATCTTGGCTCGAAGACAGTCCGTCTCCACTATCACTTCACCCCAATTTCTTTCTTTTGCCCACTTTAAAGCTGTGTAGATTGCTTTAATTTCAGCCTCAAATGCATTATGTGTGTAAGTAGCTAGTTGGAAACCCTCAATTCAAAGTCCATTGTTATCACGACAAGTAGCCCCAAGGAAAGCTTGTTTAGTAGATAAAAGAAAGGCAGCATCAGTGTTGATTTTTAGTTGGTGGTGTGGCGGGGGGGTCCAAAGAATGTTGGGTGGTGATGAGTTGGGAGCTTTACCCACTTTAGGTTGGTTCTGAGTGAAGAACCATTCAGTGGCGGCCCAATGTGATGTTTTTAGTAGGACACTAGCTGGAGTATTTTCTTTTCTAAAAAGCCAAGCATTACGACGTAGCCAAATTTGCCAACAAAGAAAGACAGCAAGCACATTACGCGGTATAGTATATTTTTGGTGGGGAACAATGGTAGTGATAAGATCTTTGAACCAGGTTTTAAAATGGGTACCAATGTTGATATCAATTCCAACCAAATTCCAGACCTCCTGGGCACGAGGACATACTCGCAGGACATGGTCTCTAGTTTCTAGGGTCATCGGGCAGAAAATACAATTAGGAGAGTGCTCCTGGATTCTATAAGCAAATGCTTCATTAGCTTCTGAATTAGGGGTGTTTGGCTCAAATAAAGGAATGAAAAAGGAATGGAATTAATTAGAATGGATGAATGGTAAAAATGATTGTTATTTTTATTGGGTGTTTGGTTCAACAATAGAAACTGGAAATGAATCACTTAAGGAATGGAAAAACCAATTGGGTTGGCGTGAGCGGTTAAGGGTCTCTCGCTCCTTAACCAAGGTCTGGTGTTCGAGCCTTGGGTATGGAAAAAATTTCAGTTGGGAGGGATGCTCCCCTTGAGGTACTCATGCAAATTCCCGCAGGAGATTAGTCCACTCGTCGAAAGCAGTGGGAAACTCCTCATAGTAGGACAAAAAAAAAATAAGGGAATGGAAAAGATTTTGTTACTCCTCTAATTTGAATGATAACATTTTAGGGGTTTGAGTTATCATCAAGTAAGGGTAATGATTATCCCACTAACCAAACCAAACCAAACAGGAGTAATAAATTTAGATCATTAAATATGTTTCCAAACCCTAAGAAAGCTCAACCAAACAAGACAATGTGTTGAAGATTATGAATGGCAAGCATCAAATATCTCCAATAACGAGATGGATCTTTCATTGAACATAAGGGTGTTAATGATGTGAGTTGAGTTCGAGTTGGAGCTAGCTCGACTCGTTAGCATTTCTAGTCAAGTTTGAGTTGATTCGAGTTTTGATCGAGTTTTGTCCGAGATTTGATCGACTCAAGCATTGACTGAGTTGAATTTTGACCGAGTAGATTTCAAGTAGTTTGCAAGTGTCTCATGTTAAAAGCAACAATAAGGTAGAAAAATGTTGAATTTAGATAATTTGTTATCGATAATTGGGTATTCGAGTTTATCACGAGTTTTCAAGTCGAGTATCAAGTTGCTGAACTCGACTCACCAACATCATAAGTTGAGCTCGAGTTTGATTTGAGCTCACTCGATTCGAGCTTTGAGCTTTTGATCGAGCGAGTAACTCGCAAGTTGTCTCATCTCATTGCCACCCCTATTTGAGCAATATAGCGCCTCACTTTGTATCTATAGTAAACTATCACCTGCCATATGAAAGTCCTCTGATCCTTTCGCTCTTGTTGTGATCAGACCATTACAAAGGATTGCTACTTCAACAATTAAAGGATTTGAATGTCGTTTACTTGTAAGTACCATTAACAAAAATTATGCGGTCACTTCAAATAAAATCCAAAATTTCGAAGTATTCTACCATATGTATAACAACATACAAAAAACAATCCAAGTAAACAAAAAACAGAACAAAAACTCAAAAACAAACACCTACAATCAGAAACGAACCAAATCCTCAATTGAAGACCACAGATCCATTTCTGGCAATCCTTGATAATCCTCAACCTCAATCAATCCAAAATTAGCATCATTATTGTTATTATCAGCAATTGGCATATGTCCTTCAAATAATCCCATATGCTCAAACAAGTCATCTTTTTTCAAAAACTTGATCCCACATGAACATATCCACTGATTCTCATCTTCCACATTACAATGTTTCATATGATTCTTCAAATCTGACAACATTGAAAAACACTTCTTCTTACATCGACTACACGAATACTTCTTCGGACAATGACTTCTCCTAAAATGGTTCTTCACACAAACCACCGATTTCAACGGTCGGAAATCCTTATGCTTCTTATTCCTGTTGCACCCGACATAAGGACACGAGAATCTCACTTTAACGTTGTTGTTGTTGTTGTGGTTGTTGTTGGGGTTGGAGAGAGATTCGAGGGTTTTGAACTTCTCACCGTGTGCGCGCATGTGCATCCGTAAGTTAGCGTCTCGTTTGAACCCTTTCCCGCAAACATGGCATGTGTGCGAGTGATCTGCTGTGAGTTCCATCACGTCAAGCTCAACGATCTCGAAATCTTGGGCGTCTGATTTTGGGGTGTGGGAGGAGGAGGAGAGTAGGGCTGCGCCATTGATGATGATGTGATGGATGGCGGAGGTTAACTCGGATGAGATCGTATCGGATTCGGGTCTTGAGAGTGGGGTGTTGCCGTTGACCGAGTTTGATAGGATGTGACTCAGTGAGTCGACTCGGTGGCGGATCGCTGAGAGGTTTTTTAGTGGGTCGCCTGTGGTGGGGGGTTCCGGTGGTGGAAGAGGAAGGGTGTTGTTGGAATTTGCCATTTTTATGTGGAAGTGAGATTGGGAATATTTGGGGTGGATGGATACTGGATAGGAGTCATAGGACTACAAGATTGGAAATGTCCAATAGATGTTGGTAACTTGGTATCATGAAAAACATGAGCTAGTGTCTAGTAGTATTACTATATATCATACTTCTTTCATTTCATTTTAAATACAATAAATAAATATTTTATATCTCACAGATAATACTTTTTTGTTACATTTAAAACGAAATGGGGGAAATAATTAGTCTTATAGACATACAACTAGTCTTCATTTTTATCTCACAAATAATACCCATTAGTTGCATTTAAAACAAAACGGGGAAATAATTAGTCTTATAGACATACAACCAGTCTTCATTTTTTTTGTTAATTAAACCATGTAGTTACATATATACTTCTTCCGTTTTTTATTATTTTTATATCTTTAATATTTCCAATTGTCCACAAGTATAAGTTGTATAAAATTATTATTTGAAAAGTATTACTCTCTCCGTCCATAAATAGAGTACTCATTTTTCCATTTATGTTTGTCCCAAATAGATTTCTCATTTCCTTATTTAGTATGAGTCCACCAATTAAAATATTATTTTGCTTTCAACTTTTATAATATCACCCAGTTTCCCATATGTCATACATTCTCTCCTTAATAAACAATTCATAAAAAGTGTACCAACTTCTATATTTAATTATAATTTAATACAACTAATATCCTACACATGATTTTTTTCTTAATATTTGTGCTCAAAAAAAATGGACACTCTATTTAGGGACGAAGGGAGTATATGTGAGAAGAATTTAACAAGATTTCAATTGACTATATTTTTCTTTACAAAAAATTAACAAAGATAATCAACCTACATGTGATAAATAATGTCAAAAATCAATATAGAACAACTAAAATAAATGGAGGAAGTAGTGAATGGCTATATTGGTTCTTAAAGGTGGCCATGGGCCGGGCTGGCCCGTGGGCTGCCCGAGCCCGGCCCGTTTTCGGCCCGGCCCGGCCCGAGCCCGCTATGGGCCCGGCCCGGCCCGCTGGCCATAACATGGGCCGTGGGCCTTGCACGTTTGAAGATTTTAGATTTCGGCCCGGGCCCGGCACGAGCCCGTGGGCCTTGCAAATTTTTTTTTTTCAAAAACTGTGATTTTTGGACCAAGCCCGCGGTGAGCACGAGCCCGGCCCGCCAGGCCCGTGGGCCGGGCCGGGCCATGGACAAGTTTCCCATAATTTCAGCCCGGCCCGGCACGGCACGAGTTTGATGGGCCACGGGCCTGGCCCGGCCCGTATTCCACTTCAGCCCGCGGGCCTGGCCCGTGGTCAGGCCCAGCACGGCCCGTGGCCAGCTCTATTGGTTCTTGTTATGATCTAAATCTTCCATTATAGAAAAAAAGTATCTAAATATAGACATATGAGCTTGTGCGGCGTTTATGTAATTTACAAATAATGGATATGAAACTTACTATTTTCTCTATTCTATATTCGGAATTTTGGTATCATCATACTACTTCATTCTTCCCATAATATAGTGTTCATATTTCTTTTTGGGTGTCCCAAAATGTTGTGCCTATTTTTTATTTTTATCAATTTATTGGACTAAATTATCCTCAATTTAATTTCTAAACAAATAATATGTGTCCCTTTCTATTGTTTTACACTAGTTTACGGAACATTTAGTGTTTTTTGATATTTTTTAAAGGAAAAAGACAATAAAAAAAAACTAGTTTCAAGATTAAAGTACTAAAAAAACACTTCATTAGTTCTTTTTTTTTTTTTAGAAATTCTAGTACTCCTTCCATTTACCTTAATTTCGGTGAAAATTAAAAAATAAGTACTATATTATGGGACGAATAGAGTATCAAACAACAAGATGTTTGGCTTTTTCTTGTGTTAACTCTCAGGTCTTAATTCTTGAACAAGAAAACACACTTCAGAAAAATAGTTCATTGCTTTCCAAATCAAAGACTCTTATGCCTTTGAAATTATTGATTCGAGGGAACAAGAAAACACACTTTTTTGATCAATTTCAATGGTTAATTAAAGTGATAATTGGCTAAACATACCACATTATTATCCTTAATTAACTCTATCTTTAGTCAACTTCTCTTGAGTGCGTGGTTGGTTTAGCTTAACTATTTGTGGCTTGGATAGGTCCTACAATTATGTTTTCCTTTATACTTCACATATATATAAGTGAGTTTATATGAGAATGCAAACTTACATGAGAAATGAAAATAAATTTACGTGATATAACTATTATGAATAAGTGATGTAACTCTAATGAAAAAGTAAAGTAATTCCAAAAAAAGAATATTAGAAAAAAAATTCAAATCTTTTTTTTGGGCTCAATTTTTTTAAGGTGGTATAACTCTAATGAATAAGTGTTGTAACTCTAACCCAATAGTGTGGTTGAGATTCATTCTCATTGCTCGTGGAAGGAGCATTCGCATGTGATCTTGCCCCTATATATATATATATATATATATATAATATATATATATATATATATATATATATATATATATATATATATTAAATATATATATAATATATATATATATATATATCCACCCTTATGGTGAGAACATAACCACTCATTTTTCTTCATTTTACAAAGCTATTTGCTCATTTCATAATGTTTTTGGTCATGTTATGTTTTTGCTGATTGAACATTTTTATGCTTATGTTCTAACGTTTTTGCTCATTTTACGTTTTTTCTTATTAACTTTTTATGCTCATTTTACGTTTTTCTCAATTTACGTTTTTGCGCATTTTACGTTTTTGCTCATTTACTATTTTCTACTCATTTTATGCTCTGGCTCATTTTTTATTTTATTTTGCTCATTTTATGAAGTTTTAGCTCATTTTAGTTGTTCTCACAGTTCTCACCGTAACAGAGTTCTCATTAGAACCCAACCCATATATATATATATATATATATACACACACACACACACACACACACATATATATATATATATATACATATACATATATATATGTATATACATATATATATATGTATATACATATATATATGTATGTATATATATAGGGGAAGGCTCTTGTGAGACATCTCTTATATGAGAATACTTTTTTTGTGTGAGAATAGATTTAGGTTTAGAACATACTTAACATTTTTTAGAATATAGGCAAACACGTTTTAGAACAACATACTTAATCCTTTTTTTAAAAAATATACTTAACTTTTAGAACATAGGCAACACTTTTAAATAACAACATTATTTTCTTTAGGGAACATACTTAAATTTTTCTAAGGAAACAAATTAAACTTAAATTTTTAGAACATACGCAACACTTTTTAGAACAACATATTTATTAAACGTTTTTTTAGGGATACATACTTAAGTTTTTTTTTTTTTTTTTTTTTTTGAGGAAGTATATACTTAAAATTTTAAAGCATATGTTTCATAATATATTTTTCCCCCATGTTAATTTTGTGATTATTTTGTTGATAATAAAAAAAAGGATGTTTTACGTGGTTGTTCTTATGCTCTAAATATAGTAAAACATATGTAATAAATAGTTGTTCCAGTGTTCTAAATAGTTCTTCTAGTATTCTAAATAATCTTTGTTCTGTTCTAAATAGTTCTTATTATGTTTCAAATTATTCTTACTGTGTTCTGAATAGTTATTGTTGTGTTCTATATAGTTTTTATCATGTTCTAAGTAGTCAGACTAGAGTTTTTATGTTCCTAATTTATAAATTTATGAAAAAATTAAATATGAATAGTATTGTATCCTTTATTTCTACATTTTTGGAATTAAAAAAAATAAAAATCAATTGAAAATTACCAAAAATACACAAAAATTATTTGAAAAATACTTGCTTTCTTCTTTGGAACATGTTAGAAATAATTTAGAGCATATATACTTGAAATAATTTGGGACACACTTAAAATATTTTAGAACATACTTGAAGTAATTTAGGACATAAGCTTGACATTTTAAAACATGTATATATCAATATTTGTATATGTGTTGATTAGGTTATTACGTAAAAAAGATGCGTTCATGTTCTAAAAATCATAGCATATGTTCTAAAAAGTGTTGAATATATGTTTTAAAAACAAAATTTTAAGTATTTGCTAATTAGTATTGCATATGTTCTAAAAAATGTAGGCGTATGTTGTAAACGTAAATTTGTTCTCACATTTGATTTATGTTCTCACATAAGGATCCATTCTCACTGGAAAAAGTGATGTAACTCCAAAAAAAAAAGAATATTAGAAAAACGGTTTTTTTTCACCAAATACCCCTGAAAAATTTGAAAATTCACAATATACCCTCAATGTTCCAAAAATTCACCATATACCCCTGACTTTTCGAAATTGTTCACAACATACCCTTTTTAACATCCGTTAAGTCGTCGTTACCATTTATTTACAAGTTTAGCCTTACTTAATATTAAGTGTTTTGGCGGCAATTTGTCAGTTCACTAGTGAAAAAAAGCCCATCTGATTCGGTCAAAACCGGACTTACGGTTGCGGTTTTGGTCTGCATCAGATGGGTACGCAACAACTTTGAGAAATAATCTGATGCGATTTTGAATAGGACCGCATCAGAAAGTACGGATAGAGTTTTTTAAAAAAACGACAACAACAAGCTGCTATCAACAGCAACAACAGTACTAAAAAACCCAGATTTGAACCAGATTAAACATTAAAACCAACACGACAATATTGGGCAAGCTGTTATCAACATTAAACATTAAAAACCAGCTGCTATCAACAACAATTAAACATTAAAAAAATAAATTAAATTTTGAAAAAAAACAGATTTGCAAACTAAATTAAAGAACAAATATTATACTAACAAACAAAAAATTAGATTATACAAATTAAAAACGAATTTCGACAATGTCTTCGATGATGCAAACAAAAACCAGATCTAAAGGACGATGGATGATGTCTGGTGAAGATAATGTCTTCGAACGACGAGAATGATGAATTCGATGAGTACGACGAGAACGGCGATGAATTCGACGATAATGACGACGAGAGGAGGTGCTCGTTGCTGCGGTGTTCGTTGCTGCACAATGGTTTGAATTCGATGAGAAGGGAGAGGAGGTGTTCGTTGCTGCTTTGGATTAACGATTAGGGTTGAGTGTTTGAGTGAGAAGAGAGAGAGAGGAGGGCGCTGTGGTTTGAGAGAGAGGAGGGAGTGTCGTGGTTTGAGAGAGGAGAGAAGAGGAGATGGGAGGGAGAAAGGAGGAGGGAGGCGTGGGGGCGTGGAGTGAAGAGAGAGATGAGATATGGGATTTAGGTTAGAAATGAGGTGGGTTAGGTTTAAGCAAGTGATATGGGATTTGGGTCGGATATTGGGCTGTTTCTTCACTTCATGGACAGATTTTCTGATGCGGTCCAAGAACCGCATCAAATTTTTGAAAAACCGCAGGAATTTTTTTAATCTGATGCGGTTTTTAATTTTGAGGACCGCTTCAGATTTTTTTTGGCCAACTTTCCCTCTTATTTTTTGGTTGCTTTTTCCGATGCGGTTTTACAAAAATCGCATCTGTTACTAAGTGACAGATAAGGTTTAATCCACTAGTGGTTGCTGGACACGTCCTCTTCTTGTAGTTTATGAAAGAAAAATTTAGGGCCCTTTCAGCTTCTTCTCTCCTAAACTTTGTTCACCCCAAATCAAGAAAAAAACCCTAGAAGTTTTCGAAGTAAACGATGTTCCTGAGTGATCCATCTTCAACAACTGAACTCGAAGACGCAATTGTTTGTGGTGTTGAAGAATAACTAAGCGGAGGAAGCAATTTGGAAAGTTTGCGGAGGTCAAAGTTTAACAAAATTTGAACTCAGGTTAGTTAAAGTTGATTCGCATTATGTTTAGGGTTAATTTCTAGTTTATGTGTTTGTTTGATATGCTTTGAAGTGTGAATTTGGCTAAAATTTGAATGTTTTTGTTGTTCGATTTTATAAGCATGTCTTAGGATGGTAGCTATGTGGTTGTTGATGCACTATGGTTGTCATGACTTTCATGTTAGGGTTAGTGACACTGACTTGTGTCATTTGATTGGGTTGTTTGAGGATATAGTAATTGAATCTGAGAAGAAAATATGTATACTTACCCAAAGCATTTACGTTGCTATTCAGAGGGCCTAGCAAATAGGAAAACAGGGTTTGCATCTGACCTAGACTTGATAAAGTTGTGGGATATGTATGTGGGTAGTGACACTATAGAACTGTGGGTTGATGAAACAAACAGTCCTGGGATAGTGTTTAGGTCATATTTAGCCTTGAAGGAACAAGCTGAGAGGGAGGTCATGGAACAAAGGAGGCTTTTTGAGGAGAGGTTAAGGGAAAAAAGGGAGGAGGAACTGAAAAAAACAGGTTGAAGAGGAAGAAAGATTGAGAAAACAGGAGGAGGAAGAAAGGAAAGAAGATGAGTTAAGGAGGCTCTTAGTGGCTATGGAGGTCCCAATTAGGGATGCAGAGCAACCCGAGGTTGTGTGTGAGTATATGAGGGTTTACTCCTCACAAGAACATGTTCAGGAATTTCCAGGCGATTCAAATACCCCACCATCACGGAACCAACCTTCACCACCACCTGCATCTCCAATTCACTCAGCACCACCACCTGCATCTCCAATTCACTCAGCACCACCTAACCACTCACCACCACCTCCTTCACCTCCAACTGCCACACCCTCACAACCACAACAACCTCCCTCACCTCCACCAGTTAGCCCCCTAAATGATTCACCACCACTTTACTCACCAATTCATTCACCACACCACTCGACGCCACCTCCCTCAACACAACCCCCTCAACAGAATCCCCCCCTCAACATAACCTGCTCCAAGCCAAGAAGGGCAGTTATCCCAGCCAACATCACAACCCCCCTCAAAAGGTCCATCTAGGACAAGGTATGTTGGGTTTAGGATGCTTAAAAGCAGTGCTGTCAACTTTGGGATCCCAAGGCCTAAGATGAAAGCTGATGTAAGGAATACCAGGGGGAGGGGGAGGCTAACTGAAAGCCAACCTTAGGTGAATGATGAGTGTAGTGAGGATGAGAGTGATGATGATTTTGAACTGATGGATGATGATGAGAGCAGTGGGAATGAGATTTTTGGAACTGATTTCATTGAGGATGAAATCAGTATTGACGTAGAGGACTAGGTGACAAAAAATTTGAGGATCACCTTGATGGAAGTGCATCAACTGACAAGTTGTATAAACATGGGACAATTTAATTTGGAGGGAAGCACCTTTTGGATCAATCAAATTGCACCCCAGGCTTATCTTCCCCAACAAAGAGGAGTTCCTAGATGTTTTGAGGGATTTTTGTATACTGGAGGGGTTTGGATTGAACATAGAGAAGGATGATAAGAAGAGATTCACAACCACTTGCATTAGGAATGCTGTGAATGAAGGATACATGCATCACTGATGAGTGAAAATGTATCTTAGGCGATTAAGACACTTAGGGGTGAGCATACAACTTATGGGAGACTGGAGGAGAACCCCATGGTGACTTATAAGTGGCTGTGCAACAAGTTGGCTGATGAGGTCAGAGGAAACCCAAACATTCCTGTTGAGTCCCTCCAAACAGTGTGCATTAATAGGTTTAGGTTGAGGGTAAAAAAAAGGTTGTTATACAAGGTTAAGAGTATGGAAAGGGTGGAAATTTATGGGGGCTTTGAGGAGGCATATGGTATGCTTCCTATGTATGCTGAGGTCATTAAGGAGACATACCCAGGGAGTTATGCCCTCATCAGCTGGACAGGAGACACAACCCAAACTCAGTCCAAGTTTAAGTCTTGCTTCATAGCCTTCATTGCTCAGGTTAAGGGCTTCAAAAGAAGATGCAGGGCCATTACTAGGTTAGATGGAGCTCATCTCAGTGGCAACTACAAGGGAATTTTGTTGACATCAGTTAGCATATATGGCAACAATGAAATTTTTGTCATTGCTTATGCTATTATGCCAACTGAGAGCATTGCTTCATGGAGCTACTTATTCACCAATCTGAAATTGGTTTTTCTGAGGTATAACTCTATTAAACAAGTGTTGTAACTCTAATCCAATCGTGTGGTTGAGATTCATATATATAGGGGCAAGATCACATGAGAATGCTCCTTACATGAGAAATGAGAATGAATCTCAACCACACAATTGGATTAGAGTTACAACACTTGTTCATTTAACATTAGTGTTATTTCACTAGGAACAATACAAGAGGGGGGGGGTGAATTGTATGTGTGAGAAATAAACTTAACTTTTCGCGGAATCATAAAACAATGAAAGGAATAAGAGAAAGACACAAGAGATTTTACAAGGAAAAACTTCTTGGGCCCAACAAGAAGAAACAACCTTGATCACTAGGGATTTTAAACTCAACTCTTTCACTATAATAGGTCAAAACACATTTGTTACAACCCTATTATCTCTCGAGCCACTCCTTGAGTTCCTCTAAAAATTCAAGTCCCAACAACAGTTTCTTCTAACTGTTGTGCCTCTCGAACTTCACTCGAAGTTCCTTTCTCTTTCTTTGCTTCAGTCAAAGCCTCACACTTTACAGGATCCACTCAAACCCTTTCCCCAAACTTAAACAATAAGAGTTCTTCTCAACTTGAAATAAAAAAATAGTAGAATGATAGAAAGTACTGATGAAATAATAAACTCATATGGCAATGAAACTTGGAACTTGAAACTTCGAACTTTGGTGGTACTGACTCAATAAAAGTGATACTCAAATTAATACCTTTGTAGATTAATTATCACATTATCATACACACACTGAACTCAGTTAAGTGCTTGTCTTAGATAGCAGTAAGTTTAATGAACGTGGTTTAGATCATGTGTTAGTGGGTAAAGACATTTTCCCATGATGTTCCTGAACCAGAGGAACACGTTCCTTTTGACACCCATGATCTCCATTATCTACGTTAAACATGTGTTATGAAAATTCTACTGCTTCCTTAATTATAGCAACCACTTATGCAGTAAACCAAAATTTTGATTTAATTAAAAAGTATTTTAATTAATAAAACCAAAATTAAATCCTTTTATCAAAATAATATCTTTTAAATATTTTATCTACAAACCGAAAAAGATTTTATTTTCAATAAAGATAAAATCTTTCCTTTAAAAATATTTTCCTTAAAATCAGATTTAAAACAAACACAAAACAGTTTCTTAAATTTTAGCCTTTAACAATTCAACTGACACATTATAAATGTTGCACCGTATAATACTTGTCTAGTTTCTTTGATTTCGTTAGTTCCTTAACAGTGCCAGTTCATCAGTTCCTTACAAAGGAACCGATAAACACTATCTTATAATTTTAGTTAGTTCATCTTTTTAGACACATGTTTCCTATACTAGTTCCACTCAGTGGCGGATCTAGGATTTGATCCACGTGGGTTCGAATTACTTTGAGAAAAAGGTGAGATATATGCATTAATAATTTGTCTATGCATTAACAATTATATAATACTTATCGGAGCATTTACAAAATATAGATGTACAAAAAGATAACTAAATCCTCTTCTTTTTGGAAGAAACATAAATTTAACTATCTAGCTAGATATGAACTATTTCCAAATTAAAAATCGGAAGACAAAAAGTTCAAAAGTAATACGTAGAATCATGGTCAGGAATTATTTTTGGTATTATCTAAAAATAATTAAGAAGGAAAATTTTGATGTGAATAATCCAACTTTATGTTTTCATATTTTGGGATTGTTATCATAATAATCCAAACTCTTTTCTTCTTTGCCGTTACAGCATCACTAATACATTTTGAGTATTATATTTATATATATATAGGACGTTGTTGACTTTATATGGAGTATTTCGTTAAGATAGTACTTGAACTTGTGTGTTTCGAAAATTATAAAAAACCGAGATTATTATAAGATGGATAAAAGTTGGGGTTAAGTAAATACTCTACAAAACTTAAAATTCAAACGAAACTAAAAAGTACAACTCTATATAAATAAAAAATAAAAGGAAAAAAAGTAAAGTTGAGTAGAGAAGGAAAAATAATAGTAAATGAGAAGCGATAATTTTGGGGACTCGAGATTGCCAATAGGAAAAAAAATGGAAAGGGGAAAAAGAGAAAAACATTGTAAAGGAGTCCTATGTAGGATTAGAACCTGCGCGTTGGTAGGCAAGAGCCAAAGTTTGCGGCCCAACAACCATTGAGCCAAATATCAAAACTCTAATATAAGACCGCGCAGAACAATTATATTGGATCTTTTGTTTCGGTATTCTGTCGATTTTCCTTTTTTCTTCTCCGGATTTTCGTGGGTTCAGTTGAACCCACTGAACCCACGCTAGATCCGCCCCTGGTTCCACTAACATAGTTCCATAGGAACAATTCCTTTATTTACAGGGACAACTCCATAGTTCCAATTCATTACCTTATGAAGATCTTTATTTCTTACATATGAAACCTAATTACACCCTTATCTAAAAATGCTCTTCTTCTCTTGGAGTTCCAACACAGGAACTTCATTCTTCTCTTGGAGTTCCAACTCAGGAACTTCACTTATTATCTTTATAAAGCACCATATATTGTTAATTCATGAACCTTGCACACATAAAACTTGTAAACCTTGTTAGTTATTACTTTAGTTTGTCATCATCAAAATACTACATGACTCAACAATTAGGCCAAATTCCGATCCAGACCGGTTTGTACACACTCCTAGGCCTTACAATTACTAGGTCAATATTGATACTCAGATAGGCTCTAATATGCTATGAGTAATACTATACATATATACATATATACTTTTTTTTAGGGAAACATATATACCTAAATACCGAACAAATACTTTCTTTTTCTTTTTTGAAAAAAGTAACTTTCATGGATAATTTTGGTTTCATTCATCTATCATTATCTTAAGAAAGAGTACGGACTATGGATGAGGCTTTAGGCCCTTCATAATTAGACTTTGTTATTACATGTGATGAAAAAAGAGTAACAGGTCATTCAATTTTAACCTTTAGTTAATCAGCTTGAATTAGAGTCTATGTCTCTATGATAGCAATAAGATGAATGCTCACTAACCAATGCTATTTTTCTTAAAATTCTCTTTTCCTAACTACTTTGGGTCCCTTTCTTATCATTAGTGGATCCTTGTACGTCACTTTTTTGACATTAAACTCTTAATTAGTCAACTCTCTCCCTCTCTCTCATACAAATCATACAATCATAAAAACCATACGTGGGTTTGTTTTTACTGGTGAATGGTGATCAATACTCTGAAATTAAATCTGAATTGAAAGCCAAGCTTTATAACCAATTGTACTCGCAGAGTGGTTGGCTTGCCTTCTGAGTTTTGACACATCCTCAAGCTTATTTGTCGCTCACGTTTTTATTATATCCACACTACACAAGCAACTATTTCTATATACTCATTTCTAAATTAGGTTTCAATTGTGCTTCTTTATATCTTCTTCTTTTTTTTTTTTAAAAAAAGTTATCAATAAATGTTCCAATATCAATTTGACTTAGATTAGTTTTCCCATTTTCTCAGTTTTGAGTGATTCTAATCATAATTCTCATACACTATTAGTCAGTCTTATAGTGATATTGCATGTAAATTCATTTATTAGACGTACAATAGTAATATATACCGATTTAAACTGTCAAAAAATATATATATATATACCGATTTAAGGGGACATGACCAATTGATATGGTTATGCAAATTTAGGAGGCCTCAAGGACACATGACCAGGTGACTTATATCATATGATTATATAGATTTATGAGGAAAATAAATAATTCAAAGCGAACAAGCATGTATTACCGTGAAAATGTGAATATTGGTTTAAACTCCACAATACAAAAATTACATACTTAATCTCATTTTACCGACTATACCACACAAATCGTAAGAATCATGTAAATACAAAATAGTGCATCTTTATATATATATTTTTGAGTAGTTAGCTTTCGTTATCCTTTGTAGGTTTCATAACTAAGATTAAGTAATTTAACATACCATTTTTGGTAGGATCCTCTCTTATACAATTGTACCTATCACATGGATAAATATTTTCATATCTTTCGCATTACATGAGTAATTTTTGTAGAATTAACTAGACTTATGTCAATTGCCAATGCTAAAAAAAAAAAAAAATTAACAAAGGGCCTTGAGTTGAAAATTTATGACATCACATGCATATTTTATGGTATTATAATTTAAATTCCATGGCCCTAACACTCACTCTATCGTGAAAGATTTGTCAATTGTACTTCTTAAGTTAAATTGAAATATATATGATTAATCATAAATTAGATCAATATGTTAAAAATATGATTAATCATGTGAGCTTTTTAGATTCGTCTGTCATTTGAATAAATTTTTTCTAACTTTTATTATTACATATAAAAAATACTAATGGTAAAAAAACTCAAAATGTGTTAAAAAATTCTTAAAAGATGCACATATTTTGAGAGACAGAAAAAGTATATTATTATATCCTTAAGTTTATGTTTTATACCATACTATAGTATTAACTTTTTAGTTCTCCGCGATGAAGTTTTCTTTCTCCATAATTTATCTAACGTATGCAAGTCATCATTGACTTACTGAGTTATGCTATCTTTGCAGGCTTTTCGTCTTATAAGCAGGTAAGAAACTCAGGGAAGATTGATCGTGTTTGGTAACGAATTTTTGGAAGTAAACTAGATACATTTAAAAATTGCGTTAGTGTGTAAGATATGCTCCTAGTATACGTGATACCCAAAAAAAAAATAAAAATACACCCCTTTTTAAGATACAACTAGTTATTAGGCCCGGGCTATGCCCCGGGTAAGAAAAAATTTCATTTATTAATATAATACTTTATGATAATAACAATAACACAACTTAGCCTAGTGGTTAAGACTTTAGTATATGTACTTGAGGTCTCGGGATCAAACCTTATACTACACAATTTCTAAAAAATTTTATTGTACATAGATTACATGAACTAAAACTCCCTAGGAGTAGTACTGTAGTGGTCAACACTGTTCTTCAAATGGTATCATGCATACATAATTAATTTTAATGAACATGCAAATTTATTAATTTTTAAGGATGCAAGGGATATGTTTAATAACATTAACTGTGGAACCATGGATCACTAAGAGAAGTTAGATGAGATGGTGATTCTTTGAAAACCCTTACATAAGGTTAGGGATTCGAGCCCAAGCTTCAGCATATTTATTTTTAAAATAATGACCACTTGACTTTGTTGGTTAACAGACACGTGGCGAAATTCTGGTGGCGGGAGGAGGGTGCCACGTGGCGCATCGACGTTGTTACGCACGCCTTTTAATATATTAGTATATATCTGATCTCTATTATATAAGCCAAGAGAGGACCGAGGTGTGGTGTCCTCTTTTGAAGGGACTAAAATACCCTCTAATAATTTAAAATCATATTTTTCTTTTTATAAAATTGAAAAATGATAATCAATGAAACTTGCCATATATATGAATAGGTCAAAAATGGAATATGCAATACCATTAATAACAAACTAGATTGATACAATCAATTCACGAAATTAATTAGAATATCCAACCAAAAAAAGTTAGCAACATATCGTGATAACATAATATTTCATATTTACAAAGTTCAAACAATATGGTTTATTAACATCTATAATTGTTAAAGAACTATACTAAAGTCGCTGAAAAGAAAATTATTAAATCATCTACCAAATTTGACAGTGACGGTATTGAACAGTTAAAAATCATTCATCTTTAATTTAAAAAGATAATTAACATCTATAAAAAGAACCTCAATAATTTACATCACTATCAAAATAATTTTAGATAAAAAGAACATGTCCATTTGTATATAACTACATAAGATTGCCGATGCACGCATCGCGTGCATATGCAACTAGTTTGTATGGATTCAATTCATGTTAACGTTAGTCTACACCAAGTCAAAAGTACGTATCATTTTTTTTAACAATCCACTATATCATCAAAAAAACTCAGCATATCATTCGAAAACTTACTATATTATTCAAAAATATATATCATGCAGAATATACATCATTTCTAGATGATCCATTATATCATTCAAAAACCTACTATATATCATTCAGAATTTCACTGTACCATTCTGAAACATACTATATCATGCAGAAACTACATCATTTCTGAACAATCCACTATATCATCTAGACACTTACTATATCATGCAGAAACTCACTATATCATTCAGACACTCACTATATCATGCAGAAACTACATTATTTCTATATGTTAAAGCACATGTCACGATGTACTACACAATGTACATCTTCCTGCATGTTAAAACATTAAAATTAAATCTTCCACTATATTGCACATAAAATTTACTATATGTTTCTCGTTAATAAAATCCACTATATTGTATTATATAAGTTCATTATGTCTCTATAAAACTCACTATATGAAGTCAATATCAATTACTAATCCGGCGCACACTAAGTTAGTGTGCACTGGGTTCATTTAAGTTTTTTTACTTTAAGATAATCCTTTAATTAACCAAACACATGTATTTTGTTCATTTAAGGTGGATTATAAATGAATATGTGAGCCTTTTGTACTTGTGGATTCAGCTAGCTAGATTTCATTTTCAACTTCACAAACTCTTTGCTTCATGTATCAATTATTAAAAAAGATTTTCTAACCTATGTACCTCCTACATAAGTTTAGCTATTTGTTTTTAACTTTATCTAGCAAAATTGATAAATATGACATTGTTAATTAAAGATATTATTCTCATACTTGATATCTAGCTAATTGATATCTAATTCCTATAATGAGAGTTTTATCTTTAATTAAATGCCATATACATTGATTTTGTTGAATAAAGCTAAAAACAAATAACTAAATGTATCCACTATGTGCAAAGGTTAGGAAAACCCTTAGTCAAATTTAATTTTCTACAAAGTTTACGAAAAGTGACGCAAACCATTATATATACTATGAGACAAATGTTAAGTTAACTTTCGTAGTCAGTTGAAAATTCTATTAAATACAAAAACATTGAATTTTAACTAAGTTTTAGCATATATAAATACTTCCATGACTAACTTTTCACAGTTAAGATAAGTTTCCCAATAGTATGTCTTTCCCACCTATTTCATTTTACACCTCAAAACTGTGTGATGTAGACTACTCTCGGCATATGGCTCAGACTCGAGGACTTATCAAATTAGTTAATGTAGTAGGGAAAAGCAAAAATTATTAACTGCAAAATCATCAGCTAGTGTGAAAGGTTTGCCAATGATCTTATACTTATTCAATTAAGCAAGCGCGGATGGATTTCCTTTAAAATAAGGAAGAATTATATCAGTAATTCAATTTTTTTATTAGGACAATTAGCAATAGTGGTTTATACAAGGATTTGTCTACTGTTTTGGTGGTTTGCGGACAAATCTTTCTATTTTTGAAAAAAGTAACTATATCCAAATGGTTACAATATTGTAGTACTACATAGGTTTGTATACATGGCCATGTATGATAGTGGGTCCCATAATATGATCCACATATGAGGTTGTCTAATATTGTGGAGATTGATTGAGCGATCCTAAGGGTTGTCAACTCTTTTATTATTGAATTTTAATTGGTTAGGAATACATTAAAACATTATTTTTATATCTCTTCTATTCTCATTTATTACATACATATTAATATTTTATTCTAATGTGTCTAAGAGGGTTGTCAACCCTAAGGATTACTCAAACATTTTCCGTTGTATAATATGATATGGGACTTCTGTCCATTATTGTCCTTAATTATGGAAAAATCTCATATTTTAGGGAACATCTTAGACTAGTAAAGAATGATACAACCTGTTATCCCTCCATATTTTCTAGAATTTTGGTGAAACTCTACAAGGTAGAGTTATATCTGAACCATACATTTTAAAATCAAGGACTCATATTGGTGAAAGGGAAAGATTTAGGGGTGGATTGTGATGAGATAAACTAGGGGGAATTTTGGAAAAAGAACATATGAGCCATTAATTTTTTTATTCAATGGTTGATATTGCTCAAACTCTATCTTGTAAAGTTATTTTACAACTCTAGAGGATCCAAATACGAAATGAGCAGTATTGGTTTGTACGTGGCTTTCAACTAGTTTGAGTAAGCAGATAACTATTAGATAAGTTGGTCGTCTTAGAGTTAAACTTTTAAACATAAATTTAACCGACAAGATACATGTTTACTTGTTAATTTAAGATCAATGTAATTTGCATGACTAATAAGAGTCTAATGATTTTAAATCTTACAGAAGTATTTGATTAATTTGAACCTAATATTTGTACTGATAAAGTGGTTTGATTAAGCAACTATTCAGATTAGTTTGGTTTGGTTTGGTTTATATAGATATGTTTTACAAATGAGTTTAGTAATCGAGTTGGGTTCAGGTTAGAGGTCATTAACGTAATTAACAGGTCAAGTAGGTTCATGAAAAGTCAACTCGTAAACTTAAGATGTTTGACTAATTTGTCAGCTCTAAAGTCTTTTATTTTTTTACATATAATATACCTAAAAAAAGGTAAATAATATGTGGGACTATTTTAGAAAGTCCTTCTTAGCGGCCTTTTTAAATTTACTTTTATTTGATTAAAATTATTTTATTGACTAAAATTGGTTCTTACTTGATGTTTGCTGATGATTATAACTTGTTAATAAAAATCAAGACTAATTTTTGCTCATCTCAAGTGTATTTCTCTTATGCGGTTTATTAATTCTTTTTATTAAAGCGGATTGCACTAATATTTATTGATTGAAACTAAACTCTTTGGATATAACTATTTTTATTAGTTAACCTATAAAGAGTGAGTATTTATTTCTTAAGGTGGAGTGAAAGCCTTAGAATTGTTGATATTTGTGCGACTTGATATCATCAATATCAATTTTCTTATTAATAATAAACTAACTAATAAACTTCCCCTCAAAAGAAAGAAATTAAACTAACTAAATTGATATATCGATACTACATTTGTATTTTTTAGTTGTACCATTTGTTTTTTCACATTTGTTGAGGCACTTCTTTAAACATTAATATCTTTTATTGGGTGTATGTAAAATTATAAAAATTTGATATTCAGAATCCTCACACGGAGACGAATCTAACAAAATCCTGCTTAACTACGTTTTTTCTTATATAATAATGTGAGATAGTTTAACAAAGTTGGTTGTAGTGCGTGCCACAAAAGCAAATGGTGCAACTAAAAAATACGGAGGTAGTATTTCATATCAAGTATGTATACGATGTGCACAAAGGAAAGGAAGAAGTTAGAAAGATAAAATAAAATTGAGGGAGTACCACCAAATAGATTACCAGTGTGAATGCTAATCGTATACCATGAATCATTTTCTGATATTTCGATAAAATTAAACCTAATCCACTCGTATTCACAAAGGTAAAAAAATTTCGTATCAAGTACTATATATATTCTATATATATAATATCATAAGATGATAACAATATGATGATCATGGCAGTTCAAAAGAGTATTTTTGTACTGGTAATATTACACACCATAAAAGATGAAGCTAAGGGTACGTGCAAATATCGTACAAACCTTTAATAATATGTCACAGTACTCGATCAGTATATATGATCTGAAAATATACTAGGGAATATCATGAAACAAGGAGTCTTCAAGGAGGAGATCAGGCCAAAAGCTACCAGCAGAACTAGTGGTGCAACCATCTAACAGTGGGGCCGTGGTGGCGGCCGCGGTTGTTATCGGTGGAGGAGAAGGAGAAGAAGGTAGCCAAGGAGAAGTTGGTGAATTTTCACCTTGGCTTAAAACTGTAAATTCACAAGGTGGTTGATTATGATAAACATGATTAATCAAATTGATATTGTTATCTTTACTAATTAAGTTATTAGGTGATGATGTTTCCAGGGTTTTAAGATCTGGTAAGTGATCATGGATAGCATGAAAAGGGTTTGGACTATTCTCATCCGGGTTATTATAAGTAAAATCCTTAGTAGAAAATGCAGATGGAAGAGAGTTCAAAAGATTAAGGGTATCCATGTCTAAGTTAGGCATAGGATAATTAGTAGGTGGCTGAAGAAGATATTGTAAGTACTGAAGTTTAGCCACTTCAGTTTGCAATTTTACTGCTTGTTCTTCCCAAGAATTATTCTCCATTAATTCCTTAAGGTTTGCTAAGGCTATAAGGTGAGGCAAGCTTGAAAATATGTCGGTTCGAGGCCGGTGGGTCATCGGGTCGAAACCCATTTGGATCAGCTTCTTCTTCAAGTGGGTGTTCCAGAAATTCTTTATTTCATTGTCTGTTCTACCTGGTAGATGGTTTGCAATTGCTGACCACCTGGTAAATGGTAATGTTAGATCATGTCAAAATAATATGATCAGAAAAATGCTTGTACCATTTCTCATGTAGGAGTATTATTAAGGGATTATCCAAAATTCAGATAATTTTACAGTAGTATATGCATGGATCAAATTGGTATATGCATGGATCAAATTGATCTCGTTAGAATTTCATATTAGATATATAAATTGTCAAATGTTTAAGGAGTGCATTATCTTACTTGTTACCAAGGATAGCATGGAGGTTCAGAATTGTTTGTTCTTCCTCAGGGGTGAATTTGCCTCTCTTAATATCAGGCCTTAGATAATTTGTCCATCGTAATCTACAACTTTTTCCACATCGATTCAAACCTGAAACCAAATGTACAACATTATATATATATATATTTTATTTTATTTTAGCCAGAAAGAAAGAGACGAGGGAGGAACCCAATTAAAAGGCCACCCTAAAGCATCCTTACGGATGATTTTGGAAAAGGCAGTATCAGAAGATCCAAAACAATAACAGAGATTAGTAGTGAAATGGCCATAATTTGCCATCCAATCGGCAGCATAATTAACTTCTCTAAAAACATGCTGAATATTATGATTATCAAATTTTCTCAGATCTTCCGCTTACAACATTATATATGCTATAGTTAAAAACCTTTTTTTTATCAAATAATAATAATAAAAAAGCCTCCCATGAAATAAGGATTTTTTTTTACCTGCAAGTTTAGGAAGAGCTCTCCAACTGCCATGGCCATGTTTTTGGATGAATTTGACAAGCTTCTGATCTTCTTCTGGGGTCCAAGGCCCTTTTTTGAGGCCAATTTCATCACAACAAGGAGAGCGTCCCATAATAATTCTACTATTACTAGTAATAAATGTACTATTACTAGTAATATTAGATGAAACTAAAATTTCTTGTTTCCTCAATCTTTTTATGATTTGGCTGCCTGCCCCCTTGGAGTCCTACCAACAACTATGCTTTATATATATATACACACAAGACACTCCTTTCACTCGTCTTCTAGACATGATATTATTTTATGTATATGTATGCCATTACTTACGTGGGTCCTTTTAATTTGTTAGTGTATACCAACACTACTCTTCTTTGTACAACAATTACAAGTATAACCTCCTGATTAATTTGCTTATGAAAAAGTAACTCATTTATCTAACAAGACATTAAGGGTCCGTTTGGTTGGAAATATTTTAGGCTTGGAAACGGATTGAGGTAACACACTCCCTTATTTTATGTTTGGTTGGGTTATCCATTTTCTTCACTCCCTTACTAGCCCAATTTTGATTCCCCCATCTTGAAACCCTCCTCACACCACATGAAACAAAAAGTAAGGGAGTCATTAGGCCAATGATTCAATTCCTACATCAAAACAAACAAGTGTCTAAAGTAACACATTCCATTTCCATTATTCCATCCTTTCATCCCATTCCATTCCCTTTCCATTCCTTATTTTGAACCAAACGACCCCCAAGTATGCACGAATCAGATCCTATTAATACATAACTAGTTTTATGGTCCCCACGTATAGGTTGGATATAAATTTATATACATATCCATGCAAGGCTATTTTGGTTGAAGTAATTAATAAGAAGTTTATAACCTAGATTTTTGTAACTTCAAAAACAATTTTCCAACACAATTAAAGAATTATACTTCTCATATTCATCGCCCTTATTAAGGTAATGCAACTTAATTATTCCAAAGAGATCTTCAAGCATATTGGTGTACTCCCTCCGTTTCAGATTATAAAGCATGTAAACTACTTTTACGCATATTAAGAATTGGATCTTGCTAACGGACGTCCCGAGGCGCTAGATAAGAAATATGTTTTTCTACTTAATTACTCTTATTTATATTTTTTTCAATAGAATAAAGTATAATTTCAATGCAAAACATCTAATGTTTTTCAAAAGGAAAGGAAAAACTTTTAATTCCAATGCAAAGCACTTAAATGAATTGCATTGGAATTATACATTATTATATTATTTTATATAAATATGAGTAATTAAGTAGAACAATATATTTCTTATCCAGCGCCCCCGGGGCGTCCGTTAGCTTTTGCCTTATTTACTTAGTAATTGTTAGTTTTGTATAGGTAATAAGAATTGACATCAAATATTGTATTGATAATACCCCCTCCGTCCCAAAATATAGTTCCCATTTCCATTTTGGGTGTCCCAAAATATAGTTCCCATTTTCATATTTAGTTCCACATTTTTCCGTAATTTGTTTAGAAAAACCGTGTCCCATCATTTATTTGCTTCTTGAATTTTGTTTTTTCCTTTATTTATTCAACCAAAATATTACAATTAATGCTCTTTCACCAATTATTCTCCACTCTCTCTCCTAAAATCATCTTTTCCCATACAACATTTATTTAAATAAACAAATTTTTTTTACTATCCCTCTTATATTCTACTTGCATAAATTACCGTGAAAAAAGAACATGGGAACTATATTTTGGAATGGAGGGAGTAGAAAACAACCTATAATATTACCTTGATAGTATAAAATATTATTTAATTTTACATTAATAATGTAAAATGTCTTATATTTTGAAACAAAAACTTTTACCTAAAATGACTTATAATTTGAAACTGAGGAATTAGTTATTAGGAACATTTTTCATCAACGATAATCGTTTAAGAGTACAATCGACAATGATTGATTACAATTATACATCCTAAACTTAGAGATGCACGACCTTCTATTTTTAGTTTCATGAAGAAAAAAAAACCTAGAGACTAACAACCAAAAATACTACATTCGTTTGTTTAAGATGTTCCTAAATGGTGTGTAGGAAGAAACCAACACACTTACTTTTTGCAACATCTCTCTTACTTTTTAGAGCTTCTAATATCTTATTTATTAGTAGTTCTATTTTTTTTTTCTCGGAACATTTCTATGATTTTCTTACTTTTTTAAAAAAACTTTTCTCCTCTTGTTTTTATTGTCCAAATAAAATAATATTGACAAATTGTTATGTTTTGAACTATTAATATTTTGATGATGATAAACACACTATATTATGAAAATAATATACATTTTGGGAAAAACATAGTCATATGAGATAAAAAAAAAACCCTAGCCTCCCCTCTCTTTTTCTCTCTCTCAAACCCTAGCCCCCCTACCCTTTCTTCATCAATTAGGGGCTGCCATGGATGTTTTCATCCATGGTAAGCCCCTTTTCCCCTTTATTTCCAGTTTTTAATTCATTTTCTTATTTTGTTCAATAAATTAGTCTCTCTTTATGAGAGTTTCTCAAACCCTTTTATGGGGTTTTTAGTTTCTGTTTTGGAAATCTCCTTCTCCCCTATGGGAGTTGTGAGTATGGTTTTTTTGTTTTTAGGTATGAGAAATTATTCTCATTGGTTGAAGTTCGAGACTCAACATGAAGGTATTGGAATCTTGGATGCGGTCAACCTGACTCGATCAAGAATGTTCTTTCCAAACTATATCAGAATGATAGACTTCCTCATCAATAGCTACTTAATTCAGCAAATACAAGAGGGTTGTGCTGTATTGTTCGATCTGGTTCATTGTAGTTTCTTCGCAGACGAATTTGATTTAGTCTTGTTTAATTGTATCTTGTTTTACTTTAATACCTATTGTAGATGCCGTTTGACCTTCAATTAATGAAATTTCTCTTTCAAAAAAAAATGAAAAGAATATATGTAACAGTGATCGTGCTATCAAGATTGGACGAGTTGATGATATAGAAGCTTAGGTCTCATTATATTAAATACATGTGTATGCAATGTAGTTAACATATTAGAACTTTGTGCTAAAATTAGAAATATGAAATTAGGATGATTAACTATTTTCTTAGAGTTAAGAAAATAGGTGATTATATTAGTTTTATGTTTATATAGATTAAAGAAAAAGAAGGGAGAGTTTTGATAAAATAAGGTTTTCGAAAAACAGTTTTAGAAAGAAAAGGATTTTTTTTTTCGAAAAATTGTTTTAAAAAAAGAAAATGATTATTATTTTCGAATAACTATTTTAAAAAGAAAATAATTTTTATTTTAGAAATAAGTTTTTAGAAAGAGAAAAATTCTTTTTGTTCTCAAAAAAGATCAAGAAAAACGTATTTGAAGATTTTCTGGAAAAAAGGAAAATAATTTTAAAAAGAAAAAACTGATTTTTAAAGAAAAGATTTTGATAAAGAATTTGGATAAAAACTGATATGATTAAAATTGACAAAAGATATCAACGAATCCTTATCTTATAAGAAAAGGAAGAAATTCGGTTTTCATAAAAGATAAAGTTTGATTTTGAAAAGGAAAATTTTTTATCTCTTTATTTTAAGAATAAAAATTATTCAAAAAGATAATTAAATCTTGGAGAATAATTCTTATTCAGTTGATTGAATTATGTAAGGGATAAAAATCATCATAACACATTACGTTTTCATATTTGTGAGATTAAGATTTTAAGAGATGAAAACGAACTCCCAGAGCACAGTGTACGACACAGAGTTCTTGTAAGTTAAGGTCTCTAAAACAATGATTATAACAATCCCCTATTTGCTTGAATAAGAAGCAGACTTGTGAGGAATAATTCTTTCTGTAATTCTCATATTATAGAGAGTAGCAGCACTTAGGGTTAATTGTTGGGGAGCACTACTAGAGTTAGTAGTAGGAGATCAATCATTTTGTATCAAAGGTTTGCATTTTAAGATTCAAATAATAAAAGAGTAGTTTGTGTGGATATAGATCTCAGAGGTAAGATTGAACTGTGTTAAATACTTGTATCTTATTATTTGTTTTCATTGTTTTCTTGTTTTGATACAATTTTGTTCAAGCAAAAATATCAATCGAAGAGTTTACGAGGGAATAACACAATGCAAAGCACTGTGTCATAAGAGTGTTTTTGCGGAAATCCAGTCATTTCTGTCGCTCAATTCAACCCCCTCCCCCTCTTGAATGTCACCTTATACTCCAACCCAAATCAAAATGCGAACAACATTGTGAAACATCCTGATGGGAAAACATATAAAAATTATAAATAGCGACAGTAGAAGATAACACTAGTGGAAAAAACCTTATATCTCACTTAGTAACAGATGCGATTTTTTATAAAACTGCATCCAAAAAGCAACCGAAAATGGGAGGAAAAGTTGGCAAAAAATATGATGCGATCCTCAAAAAAACGCATCAGATGAAAAAAACCCGCTGCGGTTTTTAAAAATCTGATGCGATTCAGACCGCATCAGAAAATCTGTGCAGCCCAAATCCCATATTCACTTAAATATGTGCGGTCCATGAAACAGAAACAACCTAAATCCCATATTCACTTAAACCTAAATCCTTAACCCACCTCATTTCTAACCCTCCTAACCCTAAGTCCCTCCTCTCTACTCTTCCCTCTCACGCGGCCCCCATTCTCTTCCCTATCTCCTCTCTTCTTCCCATTCACTCTCCTCAAACCCTAACTCCCTCCTTTCTACTCATGCCTTACACGTGGCCCCCATTCTCTTCCATCTCTCCTCTCTCCTCTCTTTGTCCCAGCCACTCTCCTCAAACCCTAACTCCCTCCTATATACTCCTCAAGCCCAAATTCTTACTTGCCCCCCTCTCTCTCTCTCATCGATAGAGAAAGAAGATAAAAAATGAAAATAAAATGAAGATCGAAAAATGAAGATCGAAAATAAAGAACAAAATGAACAGCGATACGAAGAACAAAGAATCGAAGATATGTACACAAGAAATTGGTTCGTTTGAGTTTTTATGGGATTTAGTTTTTGGATCTGGTTTTAGGTGTTTTTTTTTTTCCTTTATTTTGGGATTTTATTTTTAGATCTGGTTTTGGGTTTAGGTTTTTATTTCGTTTTTTTGGGCTTTTATTTTCGTTTCTTTTTTTTAGGCTTCCATTTTCGTTTCATTTTTTTGTTCGAACTCTTAATTTTCATTTTATCTGGATAGTGTATTTTAGTTCCTTCGTTTTCTAATTTTTTTTTTTTTTTGGTATATATTGCAATTTTCGTATACTTAGTGATTGATAAGTAGTTTTTTCGTATTAGTTTTTAGATCTAATTTTCGTTTCGTAAATTGCAATTTTCGTATAATTCGTATATTGCAATTTTCGTATAATTAGTTTTTAGATCTAATTTTCGTTTCGTCTCTTTTTTTTATATAAATTCTCATTATTGTCGTTTATTTTGGGATTTAGTTCTTAATTTTCGTATAGTCTCAATTTTTAGGTTTGTAATTTTCTGTATCTATATTAAATTCTTATTTTTGTGTATTTGTGTAATTTTTTTTATTTATATTAATCATGAATTTATGTCTAGTTTAGTTTATATATATAAATTCTTATTTATATGTATTTTGTATAATTTTTGTTTCTGTATAATGTATTATTGTTGGTATATATATGTTTGGTAATAATGTTGCCATAGGCCAGATGAGTTAAGGGACTGTTCTCTCCAGCTTATTTTCAGTTCAGTTCAATTCAGTTCAATTCAATTCATTTCAGTTCAATTCAGTTCAGTTCAGCTCTGGACAATACTTTTACTCTTACATATCACTATTCATTTCAGTTCAATTCAATTCAGTTCAGTTCAATTCAACTGTTTTATGCCGAAGAGAACAGGCCCTAAGAGTACTCACATTTGACATAGTTCGCCAAAACTGAGAGGAATGTTAAAGTTGCAGACCTGCCGCTGCAGGTCAATCTACAACTTTTTTTTGACCATCAATTTATACATACTGATACCGTTCTTAGGTAAAACCGCATCAGTAAATATATTGGATATGCTACGAGCCTATCTGATGTGGACCAAAACCGAATCAATAAGCCCGATTTTAACTGCATCATATAGGCTTTTTTTCCACTAGTGTAAGCTTCATCAAATGTACAATATAATTTATCATCTTCTAAGCGTAAGACGTGAATCAGTTGGAAAAAAAAAACATGTTTTGGATGTATCACACGTGTGATAGATGTTTAGTTCCCAGGATTGTAGACAAATGAAATTGAGGAGAAAGACGGAGACAATGTAATGTAATCCTCTATTCGTTTATTTATACTTATTACATCAATTCGATGTCAATACTAGTGGAAAATAAACTCAAACTGATAAAAATAGGTCAAGCTAATAAAGTGCTGAAATTGATAAGGTAACTGATTAATTTAACTATTTGGCAAAATTAGTTGCTTAAGTTGATAAATAATTTAGGCGAAATTTCCAAAATTTCAGTCATCTGATTTTGAAAAGGTAAACATATTAACTTAGTATTTTAACACCTAAAATATGCTAGCACCTTGTCATTTAAGTTAACTGTAATATTATCCCAAATAGAGATATTATTTTTTTTATGAAAGTTGCATAATACTTAAATCCATACTTAAATTTGGAAAGAGTACTCTATTTCTTTCTCCTATTACATAAGTTTTCATTTTTATATCACTCTATCTTGCTCTCAGTTCTCAACTCTTCACATGTAAACCTAATAAACTTTGCCCAAGTTACATCATCACGTAAGTAGGAAAAACAAATGAAGTATGAGTTAATATATATGAACATATATAATGTGCAACAATGGAAAACTAAAAAAACAAAACTATGTAAAAGAGAATTATAATAGAAGTATACGTCAAAGGGTAAACTAAAAATAAAGTTTAAGTTGATGGTTGGAGTCTTATACTCTATCACGTCCCCTCACGCGAGATGGCAAGAGTGGGCTTGAAGTGTAGCTGCAGCACAGGCTTTCCTCATACATGTCGTTAAATATTTCACTTTGAAATGAGGCGTGGATTAGATTTGAACCCGTGACTTTTGTGGTAACGCAAGCTGGCTCTGATACCATGTCAAAGGATCAACTCAACTCAAAGTTTAAGCTAATTGTTAGAATCACAGGAACAATTTAATACTCTATCAGAATAAGGCGAACGATAAGAGGCAGATATATCAAATATATAAGTTAATAAGAAAAAAAAAGGAAGAGGTAATTAATAAAAAAAATATATAAAGGATTAAAAATGGGGGTGGAGAAGAGAAAGAGGGAGTAGAAACAGATAAAGGGGAGATAGAGGGAAAAGTGAATGGGTAGCTGAAAAGTTTTCATTATTAGACATAGAGTAATAATGATATAAAAATAGGTGTAATTCAGTTATTACTTTATTCATCTCATATCATAAGGCACATACGATATTTGTTTATGCGGATAAAAATTATAAGAAAATTATGTCATTATAATACAAGATGATGATATAATTTTATTTTATCATATTATTAGAGATATTTATGATTAAATTATTATTTGAAAGCATGCATACTTTATATTTTGAAACTGAAAAAAGAATTTAAAATTATTCTTTTTGTAAAACCACATAAAAGTTATAGTAATGGCGAAATGAAACGATACAACGACTACTCTTAAATAAAGAGAATACATATTACAAGAGAAGTATAGCATCTAATATAGAAGATACAACGTCACAATCTCTAATAATTAGTTGCGGAAATCTTCATCGATCTTAAAGCGTTTTTGCTAGTATGTGGCATGCGTTATCTTCACCTTAAAAGAATAATTTTTGAGTCTAATAACTAAGGTTGATTTAGGTCCAATTTGGTGTGAGATATAAAGTGAAATCATAGTTAATCGGATTTAATTAAATGTAATTAGTTTCGTTATGATTAGTTTAGATAAAGAAAACGCACACTCTCTCAAATTTTTATCTAATAAAATCCGACTAATTTAAAACTAGACCTCATAATGGTAAATATCAAAGAAATCAGTCCATGCACGCAACAGCTCCCTCTCCCTTGCCACTAATTGCATGTGCCATGTATTTTTTTTTTCAAGTTCTCACTCTCAATGTGTACAGCCATGTCCTTCACCATATACTATAATCAACTCAATTATGAACTTTCTCAACCATAAATTTAAGATAGCTTATGTTGATTTTATTAAATTTTCATCAAGAAATTAATTAAATGTAGTTAAAGAATGAAAAGGAGAAAACGACATGAAAATTGTGCTAAACATCAATTTAATAAACTAATTGCATCATATTCCCCTCAAAAAAATTAATCTCCCTTTTTAAAGTAGTAGTGATTAATTGCTTAATACTCCCTCCGTCCCAAAATATAGTTCCCATTTCTATTTTGGGTGTTAAATTTTAAGAATTTTGACCAAATATTCTTACTAATGTATACAAAAAAACATATTCATGAGGGGTCTTGTTAGATTCGTCTTAATATATAAATTCGTAATATCAACTTTTCATATTTTTTACTAATAAGAAATAGAAGATATCGCAGGTCAAAGGTACGTCTTGGAGACCGTGCAAAATGAAATGTGAATTATATTTTGGGACGGAGGGAGTAGTATTTATACTACGCTACTTTTTTTTTTTTTTTTGAAAGGAATACTACGCTACTTATTTACAAGATGTAACAATATTTGACAATTGGGCGGAAAAACTACCAGAATATATATAAAAGAGGATTTGCAGCAATGATCATGGTTAATTGAGGAAAAAAATTACTTTTCGCCAGAGCAGGCGGTGGGTCCCACTCTTACGCCTAATAATTTTTTCAATGGTCTGATATATTTTTTTGCTCTCAATGATGCGTGAATCTTACTCTCACTCCTAATTAAGTTTAAGATTGTGAACATGATCTTATATTAAGATCATGATTAATGTTGCTCTTATAACTCACCAGTTGAAATATTATGTATCAATGTTGATATAAATTATCGAATTTGATCCTTTTTAAATATATATATATTATTATGAACAACTAATGATTCACACTAGTGGGATTAAACTACGAAATCTTACTTTAATCCAAAAGCTACGTCCAAGAACTTAGGTAAGGCTGCAAAGGGGAACTTTAGGTGGAAATCAAAAGGAGTTGAACGAGAGAAACAAATCAAATGAAAGATGATGATATTCCCGGTTCATAGGAGTATAATTAATTGCTAGCTGAATTGGTCAAAGGGGAAGATTTTTTTTCCCTATCAAATTTAATTATTGCGATCAGGAGTAGTATATTGTACTACACCTAATAAAGGCACAAAAGTTCATCGGCTAATATATAGCCAAATATTTATTTTTTTTAATAATTTACCCGTGTATTCACCTGTAACAAAAAAAAAAAGGAGCATCGTTAAAAGTCATCCAAAAATTACTTAAAATCGCTCCAAATTCATTTTTATAAACCATTTTACCCTTCCTCTTTTCCACACCAGCACCTGCCACCACCTATATCCCCACTGCCACCCGCCATCTCCTCCACCACCCACCTGCAAAGCCGTCGAAATTTTTTTAGGGACCATGGGCGAACCTTCGGGCTGGACGTTCCACCCATGGCCCGAACGTCTAGCATGGACGTTGCACCCATGGCCTGAACGTCCAGGCAGACGTTCAGTCCATGGGTGAAACGTCCAGCCCAAACGTTCGCCAGTCCCTAAAAAAATTTCGACAACTTTGCAGGTGGGTGGTGGAGGAGGACGTGGCGGGTGGCAGTGGGGAGGTAGGTGATGGCGGGTGGGGTTGGGGTGCTTGCAGGGGTGCTGTTCGTGGGGCTTGCAGGGGGTTAGGGTGGGGTAGGGAGGGTGGGGATGCTGGTGGGTGGCTGTGGCAATGGGTTGGTGGTGGCAGGAGGTGAATGGTGGTGGAGTGAGGTGGCTGGTAGTGGGGGTGGTGGTGGTTTAGGGAAAAAGAAATAAAAGGTTAATTAGAGATGTAATTTATTTCAACTTTTTTTGAAGCGATTTTAAGTAGTTTTGGGGCGACGAATAGAAGTGAAAGGTTAGATGAAATGTGATAGTATCTTAAATTTGCTTCTCAATATTTGAAAAAGAAAAAATGAAAATCTAAAAATCTTCCCAAGTACTCCTTACTCCTGAGTCCTGACGCTAATATTTTGGCTAGTTTAGTTTTGTGTTCTTCTCTTTACCCCCTCACAAACATGCATAAATTTTATGTGTTGTTTGTGCCTAACCAAGAGCATTGTTTTGGATACTCATGATATTGACAAATGAAACAATTTGCGTTTATTTATAGCTAACTTGCTTAATAAATAATATTAACCTTAACCAATATAGTAGAACACTAGAACTATCTCCTTGTACGTAGATTGCCCTTGATCCCATATTCCCATCATATATAGGAGTAAAAGCCGGTCTTAATTAGACACCTTTTCGCTCATACTCCTACTATTCATGTTTAATCATTCCATAACCAACCAATACATGAAGTATGAACCAATTATCTTCTCAAAAAGCATTGTCACATAGTCAAACTCACCATAATTAGATTTACAAGTTATAACCACACTTTAACCTATATACGATGTCGTCAATTTGCCATTAATCCCCTTGCTTTGACTATAGAAGTTAGAGGTTGCTTCGAAACTATGGTCAGTGAATGCAGACATGCAGTACTCTCGCATTTTATTGACGAAAAAACCTCAGTTCCTCTAAGTTTAATTTGTACCATGCAGCCATACTTCCGCCAACAGGTGTAGATGCACGCAAACTAGTAAAAATGAAGTATTTCAAACCCTTAACTATAACATCAAAAATTAAAAAACAGGAGTTATATATATATACTGATGTGACACATTTGACCATGATTCATGAAAAATGCTGGTTAGCGGCCGGAAAGTTGGTGCAGCAAACTCACTAATTTTCTACCATCTTTAAATGAGCAATTTTACAAAACCAAAGTAAAGTAATACTCCTAGATCCTTCTTTAATTCACCTGAAGATTGTAAGAAAGTGCCTCGTCAATGCATGGCCTTGTCATCATCTTCTTTGTCTCTATATATCAACAATGAAAGAAAAAGATCCATATCAAATCTTTTCCACCCTCCATATTGTAGCTAGAATATGTATGGTTAAGTAGCTTATAGCAGAAGAAACTTTGTTAAAGGACCAACTTAACCAAAAGTTTAAGTTGATGATTTTTGGAGTTCTAAAAATAGTTTAATACTTTATCACGCTTCCTCACGCGAGAGTCCATTGGGCTTGAAGTGTGGATGCAGCACAAGTCTCCCTCATACCTGATGCTAAATTTTCCTCTTAAAAAGGATAGGGTCGATGAGATATGAACCCGTGACCTTATGTCAAGTTGACTCCAATACCATGTCAAAGGATCAACTCAACCAGAAGCTTAAACTGATGGTTTGAGTCCCAGAAATAGTTTAATACTCTATCAAACCCTATCAAAAAGCCTAGGAGAGAGTAAAAAGGAAAAATTCAAAAAGAAAGAGGAATAAACTTTCTGTAGGCCATGCTAGACAATGAGTAGAACAGGAATAAAGAAAACATAACTACATCTATCCATTTAGTGGTAGAGCACTCCCCTCTGATCCTTGAGGTCAGGAGTTCGATCCTTATTCCCAACATTATGTTGGGGTATTTTCTTAGCATGCTTTGCATGCTTTACCAGCCAATGTGCTGGTAGTTCCTACAAGGCTAGTAGCCTTGGTAGGGGTTAGCCCTTGGGCTGACTTAATTTCCTAATCAAAAAAAAAAAAAAAAAAAAATCTATCCATTTAGTGGACTATTCATTTCTAATAGACCATTAGAAAATAATTGTTAATGTTGAGTTGGATTTCACCTTCCACTAAATTATACTGGCAAATTATGCACGAGATGTGTGCCTGATTTTTTTTTTTTCAAACATGAACTCTAGATCTTTTGGACATAAATAGGGATAAAAATTCGAACATTAGACATTTTTTTGACCTTGATCACTTAACCCTTTTTTATTAATTCCTTTTACTTATTCTTTCTTTTATATTTTTAAAATTAAACTTGATGAACGATAAAATAATAGTGAGGGAATTTATTTAGAATTTATTATGTTGTATTAACATAGAATTTTGTGTTGAATAAATTAATTTATTAATTGATTGAATTTTCAATTTTGATGTAATACTTGATTGTGTTTATTAATTGATTGATAAGATATGTGATTGATGTAATATCCTTTTTTTTTTCAACGTAAATGTACTAAATTTTACCCTCAATTTTTTTTTTGGTGTCTCAATTATAACTTAATTGCCTTTTAACATTTAACTATTTAAGTTCTTTTTATTGCTATTGGAGTTTGAATTTGTTTTCCTCTTTTTTTTTTTGGTAGTAGTTGAACAATTTAGTAAATATATAGGGGATATCATAACTCTCCCTTCTCTTATACTTCCTCCGATTAAGAATAGTTGCACCATCTGCATAGTGTTTACTATTCACATCTTACACTTTGATATTCTTTGGTGATTTATATTTTAGGAAAAGCATAGGCGTATGAGATCTTGTTAGATTTGTCTTAATGTATATTTTTTAATATTAACTTTTATAATGTTTACTCATTGATAATTGAAGATATTAACGTTTAAAACCATACATCAGCAAACGTGAAAACATGAAATGATGTAACTATTTCTAAACGGAAGAAGTATAATAGTAGAAATTAGTGAAATAGTAGTGGGTGAATTACATACCCACTGGCCACTGGGTCAACTAATACATCATTGTTTTTAATTGAATGAACTTGATTTACTTGTCAAATTTGTTACTCAAAATTGTCTTTTACCAATTAAACAACTTTTTACCGATCCATCAAAAGTGATTTTATCTAAAAATTGTTCTTTTATTTGAAGACACATCATACATGCATGGCTTACAAACGTTAATACTATATGCATGCATGCAAAATAGTATCAAAGACAGAAATTTCAGGATCAAGTTGGAAGTTTCCATTATCATACATCACATAACAAATTGGATCATGGATAAGCAACACAATTACACAAATACACAATCATACTCATTTACTAGCTGAAGCTTTCACATATTTTTGAGAATTGAAGGGAAGTTCAAGGACATGTATATGAGTTTGAGTATATCCTATGCATACCGCGTCGGGTTATGACTTTATGCCATCTTTCGACTTTCGCCCTAAAATCCAAAAAAAAAAAAGAAAAGAAAAGACAAGTGTCAATAGATCTTGTAGTTCAACTTATAACCATATCTTATTCCTTAAGATACATACTTTCTAACCTAAGTTCGTGTAACAGGAGTATTTTAGTATCGCGTCAATGGCCAAAGCCACACATCAGTCAAAGCCACAAAGGAAAAATCAAGCAAACATTGTTTTTCTTATTTTTTTCTCAAGATTTCAATAACGTACCTCATTAGCTGTCGGCACAAGTTTTACAACCCCACAAGTTCAGGGTTATTAATTTATGTTTTTATTATTAATTATTACTCCTCTTTTTACTGAAAACACTATGGCTATGTTTGGCAAAACTGATTGAAATGGAGCTGAAACTGATAAGTGATAAGGTGGCTGAAACTAATTAGGTAGCAGCTGAAATTGTTAAGGTGCTGAAACTGATAAGCTATATAGGGAGGTTGGGAGTAGGGACTGTCATAAATATATTTGTCAATGTTAAGCCTCTTTTTCTCTCCTTTTCGCAGTTTCTAGTTTATTTTCTTGCTTTTTTTTTTCGTTTTTCGCAATTTTCAACAAGTTCATTTGCGTGATGGCTTTAATCACATTTATACATTTTGTAGTCATTGTACCCCTTCATAGTGGTTGTATTGGTTTGGTTTATTTGTGTGTTAGCAGGGGGTTGGAGCCTGACTCCGGTTGAAGGTTGATTTGCTGATAGGATTTTGTGCGAAAATGCAATGGCGGTCAGAACTTCACGTAGACACGTACAATCGCTTGAACTCTAGTTCTACATTAAAATTACATCACATCGCTAGATCCAATCGTAAAATGTTGTATCAGACAACATTGTGAAATAGGATTTATAGAAGGGTTATTTTTGCTCAACTGTCATAATTTTGCCATATTAGAATTAAGTTTCTAATCCCTTTATATACAATATACCTAATGAACATAGGACCTCCTGCGATTTGTATTTTTCGCTAATTTTCCTTTAATTTTGTATAAAAGTTTAAAATAATATAATATAATCCCTCTATTTTAAAATTAGTAAAACATTTCTCTTAAGATGCTCTCGATCACATAAAAAAAAAATATTTCACTTACTTTATAACAGGTGAAGTAACATTTAATACAAGGGTATAGTATGACTGGCTTTCTCTATTTCCACAGTTAGATGTATATGAATTTATGTGTTATTTTTTTTATGCCCTACACGTTAAAAATTGAAGGATTGTAATGAACTTAAAGATTAAAAAAACGAAAACAAAAATATCCAATTCTTACATCTGAAGAAAGAAAAAAGCTAGTGAACGACCTTTTTCCAAGACAAGGTAGATTTTCCTATATAGAGTAGACACAAGAAGAAGAAGTAGGAGATTACTTGGCTTCTTCAACACAGCTTCCGTGTCGGATGGACCTGCTCTCACATCCAAAGAAGCTGGTAATTAATTTATTCTAATTAATTTTTAAAGTTAGAGGAAATCCATGGATGCATGATGTCATGAAAATAATATTTAGTTCATCAGATGTAATATATATAGTGATTGTTAGAGTCAGCTTAACAACTGATTATTTGCTTGCTTCATTGGGTTTCTACCTGATACACTACACACTCAATGACAAAATTATGGAATTTTCATGCACTTCATTCATATGTACGTACGTCCACGTTCTCCTTCTTTTGTTTTTGCTGCCCATGCAAATAGAGAGAGATCTTCCTACCAATTCAAGAATATCTTAGCCTAGTGGTTAATCTGAGGTGTTGTGACTTGTGAACGATAGGTCATATGTTCGAATTCCCCCTCTCCTTCTTTGTACTTTGTACCGCCTTCGTGGCTCATATGGATAAAAAAAAAAATAGAGACGTCTTTCTCTATACACATAAAACTTGGACATGCACACTACAAGACCTAATAGGATAGTACCATTTTCAACATTTTGGGAACTTTTTCTTATAAAAATATACCCCGAAAAAAATTATTTCAAAATATTAAATGGAGTATGGGCCTGTTCTCCCCAGCTTATTTTCATTTCATTTCAGTTCAGATCAGTTCAGTTCAGACCAGTTCAGTTCAGTTCAGCTCTTGACAATACTTTTACTCTCACATATCACTATTCATTTCAGTTCAGTTCCGTTCAGATCCGTTCAGTTCAGATTAGTTCAGTTCTGATCAGTTCAGTTCATCTGTTTTATGCCGAAGAGAACATGTACTTCAAAGTATAATCATAATTTATAAGATAAAACACCATAAGTATATAGTAGAAGTTTGGATAATTTGACTAATTTACATATTTTTGGACCTTTTAAAATGAAGGAGTATGTATTACAAGTTTGCTTTACCCAGTCTTTTAGAATGTCTTGATCCTACAACAAATTATATGCATGAGAACTAAGAATAAAGAATTATTGGTCATAGAGGAGAAGTTTGAAAAATATTTAATTAATGTATTTCTATTAAACTTTTTTATGTTATTATGTTGATATTTTAATTTGGGTTAATACTTTAACAACTAAATTTAAACAGGGATCAATAGTAGTAAAAACAAAATTGAGGACACCTCAATAAAAACGCATCAAATCTCAATACACTTCACATTTCTAAAAAAAGTATAAAGCATACAAGAAACTAGAAAGGCAGAAATACATTATGGAATACACTTATGTTTGTGTCTTTTTATTTCTGTGTTTTAGGGGACAGAAAGAAAGGTAATATAACTATAAGGCTCTAAAATGCTTCGTTAAAACTACCTTGATTTGTCTTGAAGTAACACAAAGTAAGCTGAAAAAAGCCCAAACTTGGCCATCCAATACTCGCACGTAAACTATCCCACCTACGACAACTCTTTTCGTTTTTCATTAAATTATTTAAATATTATACTAGCTAATACGTAATCTATAAAATGAGATGCTTCATCTTAGCTTAGTTACGATACAGACAGTGTCTTCCTTCTAATCAAAATTGCTGTATCGTAACTTTACACTACTATCTTTACATGTATCACGGATAAACAGATAAACTGATCCTTCTACTTAATTTCAAAAAAGTATCATGTCGCGAGTTCAAGCAAATGTGTTAAAACTTCATTCCATCTTTATGAGTGTATTACTAGAGGTGATTAACATGGACCTGATCCGACCCTGCCCAATTTTTGACACGTTTTTCTGGCTCGTGGTCGCAGCCCGATCCAATTTTTGGGAAAAAAAATCGGACCACATACAACTTAAATATGGAAAACTAGTCTAAATTTTGGCCCGACCTAAATAGCTCGTTTGGTCTGGTCCAAATTAGCGGATTTAGCGCGAATTGCGTCCCGAAACTTTGACCCAAAACAGGGCATTATTTTTTACCAAAGCACGGCCCGGCTATGATCACCTCTAAATAAGTCTCAGCCTACGCCAAGCTCGTAAGCTATCCTGCTGTATTACGTACGTGTAAATGATCTCTTTCCCCGTTGGGTATTAAAAGTTCATTAACTCATAATGCCTTCTCAATTTGACCAAACATTTTATATAAGTTGTTTTATTCCTCAGAATTTAGAAATACATTAAGTAGTATATATGAAATAAAGTATTCATAGGTGGTCTTCATTTGTCATGATATTGCATGACTAAAGTCATCAATCAAATTTATAATATCATTTTGGAAGAAAATAGGTTCCTAATTAATCTTGTAAAAGACTCCTCTCTGTGATTTCCACAATATTCTATGAGTTTGTCACAGTTTTCTCAACGGTTATGCTCAACAGCAGGAACTAACAAATACTATAATTAAAAATTAATTAGTTAATGCAGTGTCCCTTTTAAAACAGGAAGATGTTGATATGAAGGTCCTACGACCCTCAACTTGATTCATTCTTATAAGCTACTAACCACTACAATTTTTATTGGCACACTTTAATTTCCATAAGGAGTGACATCAATCACACATCTATTGACTGTAAAATATTGTGAGATTGACACTTAATCATCATGTAAACAACAATGAGAAGAGACAAATGATAAGATAAATTGTGTTACAACTCATTCAAAGATGTGTGGTCATTCCTGTTGCTAAATGATAGGGTAGATCGTACGATTTCTAAACCTTAAGCATAAATATCTCTAACCCATGTCCCCAAATACTTACAAATCTGTTTAGAGAATATGTTGAGAGCATAATGATATTGCTTACTCCAATAAGGGTGCATGGGCTCATATATATATGTAATTTTAATATAAACATACAATGACGAGGATACCCTCAATATCCTCTATTACACCCCCGCAATTTGTGCAGGGGGAACCACGTACACATTGGACCGTAAGAACTCAAAACGCTGACCAGACAAACCTTTAGTGAAAATGTTAGCAATTTGTAACTCAGTAGGTATATAACGAAAACTAAGTCACCATGAGCAACACGCTCCCGAACAAAATGATAATCAATTTTAATATGTTTGCTACGATCATGCTGAACCGAATTTACAGCAAGATAAGAAGTAGAGACATTATCACAAAACAGTTTCACGGGAGTACGGATGATGAGGCCCAACTCAGCGAGTAAAGAACGGAGCGAGAGGGTGTCCTGAATCGTATAAGCAACAGCACGATATTCGTCTTCAATGGAGGATTTGGAAACAGTGGGATGCTTTTTCGAGCGCCAGGAGATAAGGTTACCACCTAGAAAGATAGCATAACTAGTGATAGAATGACAACTATCCGGACAACCTGCCCAATCAGCATCAGAATATGCAACCATGATACATGATTTTAGAGGGGCGAAGCCAGAGAGCATAGTCAGATGTATCCTGCAAGTACCTGTAAATACGCTTAACAACCAACAAGTTAGTAGTGCGAGGGGCATGCATAAATTAGGAAACTCAATGTACAACATATATATGTAATATCAGGTCGAGTCATAGTCAATAAGTACTGTAACCCCAACCATAATGTGATACTCGGTAGGATTGGATAAGAGATCACCATCTGTAAGCAAGAGAGTGGTCCGACTAGGTAGAGGGGTGCGAACAAGTTGGTAGTGTGCAGATGAAATTTGAGAAGAAGATCATGAACATACTTCTTTTGACACAGAAACAAATAAACCTTTGGGAGAGCGGATAGCCTGAACACCTAAGAAATAGTGAAGATCGCCTAAGTCTATCATAGCAAACTCCGTAGACAAAAGAGATATGAATTTGGTGATCA
This sequence comes from Beta vulgaris subsp. vulgaris, assembly GCF_026745355.1. Lineage (NCBI taxonomy): Eukaryota > Viridiplantae > Streptophyta > Magnoliopsida > Caryophyllales > Amaranthaceae > Beta > Beta vulgaris. The sequence goes on from NC_079207.1 coordinate 10,590,515, forward strand.
AAGGAGTAGAGTTGCCAGTGACAATGATATCGTCAACATATAGAAGAAGATATAGTATATAGTTGCCACGACGAAAGATCTCTATTATATAAGGGAAGGGGGGAGCAATGGTGTCCTCTTTTGAAACGCCTATTTTGCCCTCCTTCTCTTTCTAAATTACAAAAGGAATGTCAAAATCAAAATACCGCAAATAAATTTACAACACTCACTCACACATCACTTAAAAGAAGAAACTTTACAAATCACCCGTACAATTGAGAAAATCACGTTATAAAAATCACGCAAATCACTCAAATAATCAGGAAACTTTATTAAAACTTAAATTAATATACAAACTAAAACTAATAACCTAGAACGTCAATACATACAACAACATTTACAAAAATTTACTTACAAATCACTATTCTCAAGAACCATTCAATAATTAATGGTGGGTCATGATAAAAAAATAGAGGTGTTTTGTAGTGAAATCAAAATTTAGAAATTAGACGAGGAAAAAAATTATTTACTTTTTTAATAGTGTTTCCTATATATAATGAAACTTTTACATATATTTGGACGTATTTTTTCTATTATATAATAGTGATAAATTATCAAGGTAAAAAGATTTATATAAATATCATTCAAAAATTAAAGTACAACATAATCTCTATTATATAAGGGAAGGGGGGGCTATGGTGTCCCCGAATGAAGAGACTATCTTACTCCCTTCCCATTCTAAATTACAAATTCACTTACAAATCAAAGGAGGCTTCAAACAAAAATATCAAAAATATAATTATAATAATCATCCACAAGTCAACTAAAATCATAAAATTGCATAATTTACGTTATGCAAATCACTAAAATGAGGAAACTTTACAAAACTTAAAAATTCACTTACAAACTACAACCTATGAAAAAATTGACTTGAAATCAAAGTGTCTACTTTCTTTATAATTTATGAAGTATTGTACTTATTTCAAAAATCAACTAAAAAATTATAATATTAGAAATCATAAATAAATTCAAAAAAATTTCTATTTTATTCATAGAATTTAACTTTGAAAAGTAAAAAAAAAAAACAAAAGAATGGTGAGAGACTTAAGTGACAGAAACTAAACCAATCAAATTTTGCAACTAAAAGCAATTATACTACGTATGTCTAATGTTCAAATTTTGACTCTTATGCAAAAGAAAATTGAGTTTCTATTCGGAAAAAATTCAAGCACGCATGGCGTGCAAAAAATTCTAGTAAACATAGAAGTATCAGATTGAGAACAAAAGAAGCCCTGTTGGAGCAAAAAAACTACTGGAGCGAAGATACTAAGCATGAGGAGCTTGTTTTAAACCATATATGGCTTTCCGGAGGCGACAAATGTGATCAAGAAAATCAGGATGAATAAAACTTGCAGCTTATTTCATGTAACCCTCCTCAATGAGATCACCATGTAAGAAGACATTTTTAACATCCAATTGACGAATACCCATTGGTAGGAAATAGTTAAAGACAAAACCAACCGAACAGTAGTTGATCTAACAACAGGACTAAAGGTCTCAGAATAATCAATACCTTCCTGCTGACCATACCCGCGAGCAACCAGACGAGCCTTAGGCGTAATCACATGACCCTCTTCAGCAGTTTTTATCGTATAAATCCATTTAGTACTAACCAAGTTCTTTGTAGCATCAAACGGTACCAAATCCCATGTTTTGTTGACCAACATAGCATTAATCTCTTCCGCCATGGCTTGACGCCATTTTGGAATTTTATTATCCTTAGAGAAACAAGTAGGAGCTTGTTGCTTTTCAAGAGTTGTCAAACTTATTATTGTTTTTGGTTTAAAAATACCGTCTTTAGCACGAGTTTTCATGTCATGAGTATTGTGTGAGGACGGAACAACAAAAACACCGTGCGAAGGAGATGCAGGCAAGGACTCATAAGACAATGGAGGAGAGGAAGAGGGGACGGTCGCAAAAGGGGCACAAACCGACAAGGGGATATCATGCATGGGGGATGGTCGCATCGCGTTTGGCGCTGGCTGGCCAGCAACTTGACCAGGAGCACGCAACGCTGGAGAGGGAAGGGTGTTGGGCTAGCAGCACGCGACGTAGGGGAAGGAGGGCCATCTGGCGCTAGCTGGCCAGCGACCGGACCAGCAGCCAATGGTGACCTAGTGGCCAACGGGTGCCCAGCGGGCGAACCAGAGGGCGAGCGAGAGGGCTGCAAGGAAGACCAAGTAAGAGAGGAGGGGGGCCCTAGGGGATAGTCTGTCGCAAGGGGAGCCGGGAGAGTGCGAGGTAGACGGGCCAAAGGAGCTAGGAGCTGGGTCATTAGGGCCAAGGGATGAGGGAGGTGTGTAGGAGACCGCTAAAGGCAATTGGAGAAGGGATTGATCCATATTACTAGAGGTAAGAGTAGACGAGGGTCTAGATGACACTAGCTCACGATAGAGAAACATCGACTCAAGAAATTTCACATGACGACTCATATAGACACGACCGGACCCGAAGCATAACCAAGGAAAACACAAGGGACGGACCGGGGAGTCAACTTGTTTGACGGTTTTGCAGAAAAATCATGTAAAAACGAGTAATCAGGCGGCTTGGAAAGCAATTTTTCAAAAGCAGACACACCATGCAAAATGGTAGTGGGCAAGCGGTTTATGATGAAAGTAGTAGTGTACTCAGCATCAACCTATAATTCACCGGGAAGGGATGATTCAATGAGCATCATGCGAGCTAGTTCAATTGCATGTCGATGTTTGCGTTTCGCAATCCCATTTTGTTGTTGAGTTTCAGAGCAAGACTTGCAAAAAGCAAATCCACATTTTCGAAAATGAGCAAGTAGAGGTTGGTTATCAAATTCCCGACCCCGATCACTTTGAAAATATTTGATTTTGCAGTCAAATAAATTCTCAACCAAAGCTTGGAAATCTAGAAAACTATCATGCACTTCAGATTTGCGTTTTAAAGGATATATCCAAGTGTAGCGGGAGAAATCATCAACAAAACAAACATAATATTTGAAACCAAGATTAGATAAAATAGTTGAATACCATAAACAATAATGAACTAAGGACAATGGTTTATCAAAAAAGTGTATTACATCCTTGAAAGGTAAGTGATGAGACTTGCCTAAACAACATGAAACACAATCAAACAAATGACTAGTGGCGCAAACAATGAACTTATTTTGGTTGAGAGCACCTAAAACTTGATCACCACAATGACCAAGACGACGATGTCAAGTAGGACTGGACACATAAAGGGACAAAAGGGCAACTGGCCTCCTAGGATGATGAGTGAGGGTGATGGGATATACATTGTCTTGACTAGGAGAAGCACCTCTTCCGACCGATTGTCCTTAACAAAAACATGAGAACCATTAAAACTCACAGTATAATTTTTATCTTTAGCCAACTGCTGAGCTGATATTAAATTTAATTTAATTTAATATTAGGACAATGATAGACAAAGTTGAGAACTAAAGGGCGACTGTTTGATTTTAAGGTGACAGTGCCAACATTTTTAACTGGGATTTGAGTACCATTTGCTACTTCAACAGAAATTGGACTAGTATAAGTAGATTTATTAGATAAGATACCTGGATCATTGGTCATGTGAGAAGATGCTCCGGAGTCATGAAACCAAGTGGTTTCATTATGCTCACTAGTGGGAAGACCAACAAGAGCGGCATTTGATGTCTGAGCATAACGAGACGAACAAGAGACAGCCGAGTGACCTGGATGAAAGTAAATTTGATAGACTATATTGGTAAATTGAGAATCAAACACATCCTCAACAGTGGGACTCCTTGTAAACAGATGATTAGTATCGCAAGAAGTAGAGGCTACTACATCACTTTTGGATTACAAAAGAGAATTACATATAACTGTACCTCCTGAACTTTGTGTTTGGGTTCGTGTTTGAGATTGTTTTACACCCCGCCACGACCTCTTCCACGATCACCTCGATGACGACCCTGACCTTTGCCTCCTCCACGACCCCCTTGTTCATTGTTGCGGGAACCAGTGTGTAAGGAGGAGAGGGGCCCACGAGACACAAGGGGACCGGAGGCAGCAACTCTGATCGAAGACACTGCAGCTTCAAAGAGACAGCACGGTGTGGGGTGTGATGGCATCCATGAGAACCCGAGGGAAGAACCAAGGCTCGACACACCAATGGTGGTGTAGGAGGGTCGAAACCTGACGCGCCAGCAGGCATGCTTGGCTGCGGGTCAGAGGCGAAGTAGTGCGGCCCAGCAGCGCCGTGAAGGGGGGCGCAAAGGCTGCGACAGTGGACGATGGAGGTGGTGGGATTACGGCAGACGAGGAAGCCGATGTTGAACCGGCCATGAATGCAGCCACGAGGGGAGCACACGAAAAAAATTGAGCTAGCGTGGAAGTGAGAGCAAGGATCGAATAATTAGGGTTCAAAAACTTCTTACTCTTGATACCATGAGAGAATAATGATACGGGTTACCCTGATGAGGGTGTCATGGCTCATATATATATATATATAATATCAATACAAACGTACAATGACAAGGATAACCTCAATATCCCCTATTATATGTATGTATCCTCCATATATTCTATCAAGATAATATGTTATATATGATGAGTCATTATATAAAGTTTTCTCATAGCATTAGGATTGTAGATGCCTAGTTACCTATATATACTACATATTAATTTATGAGGATATCTCTCTAATTGGGAAGAATTACACAATTTCTACAAATTCATTAGATTCTAGAGAGTTTATCCTCATCTTTCCACTAATTTGAATGAGAAAATACATTTATTAGTGCAATAGTAAAAAATTTATCGGATACAATAATTCACCTGACCTTGACCTAATAATCAAAGTATCAATTCTAGGTTGGGATTATAATTCAAGCCATTTCCGACTATTCTTCTCAATTTATTAAATTATTTTGAAAAAATCAAGTTAAGTTCAATACAGATAAATTAAGTTTAGCAAAAAATTTCACTTAAGTGAATTCCATTTTCTAGTGATACTAGCTATCCGTCCTTTTCTATTGTATGGCTTGAACCAAATACTCAATAATAGGTCTCAAACTCGTGACCTCTTACTTTATAATGTCATGATCTTAGCATTAAAAAAGACTTGTACTTGTGACAAAAAGTCAACCCTGGACCATATATCTTATTTATCTTATTAAAATATCCAAGCCCAACAACTAATTTCACTTAATAACATGGATTTTAGCCTAACTGTAATCATGACACTATGAGAACCTCATGAAAATATATATATATATGAGGAACTTTTCGGGAGCATAGAGAGCTCCTCAGGACTTAGGATTGTCACGTCATCAATTTATGTTTTTACTTTTTACAAAAGTAGAGTTTTACATAGCTTTAAATACATATATGGTATTTTAGATAAGCGAAAATTAGAGTTTTCTGTTGAATCAATAACCTAATTTATCAAATTAGGTAAATTGTGTATGATTTTTTCTACATAGTTCGGAATATTATGATTTTTATATCGTTGGAGAGCACTCGAAATATGCTTCGAAATAAGATCCATTTACAATGTAGTTTGATAACTTATGAAATGGAGAGCGCCACGTCGGATTGTCATGTCATGCATTTTTATTTTTAAGTTTTAGAAAAATAGATTTAAATACATATAATGAGTTGTAGATAAGGGAAAATTAGCATTTGATTTTGGATGAACGACCTATATTATTATATTATCTGAATTGTATATGTTTTGAATCAACAACTTTATCAAATTAGGCAAATTGTATATTATGATTTTTATACCGTTGGAGACTTCGAAATAATATCTGTTTATAATGTAGTTTGATAACTTATGAAATGGATAGCGCCACATCGGATTTTCATGTCATGCATTTTTTATTTGTAGCTTTTAAAAAACTAGAGTTCTACATAGATTTAAATACATATAATAAGTTGTAGATAAAGGAAAAATTTGCGTTTGATTTTGAATGAAAAACCTAAATTATTATAATATGTAAATTGTATACTTCCTCCGTTTTTTTTTTAGATGTTACACTTTCTATTTTAGGAAGTTTTAAATTAGATGTTACACTTTTATTTTGGGTAATAGCTTCTCTCTATCTCTCTCCTATCACATGTTCACATGGGACCCTTTTGTTTTTCATTCTCTCTATCTCTCTCCTCTCCAAAAATTACCTAGGAGTCCGTGATTTGAAAAGTGTAACATCTAATAAAAAACGAAGGAAGTATAACTTTTGCTATGTAGTTCGAAATAATATAATTTTTGTATCATAATTGCGCCTGAAATATGCTTCGAAATAAGATCCATTTACAATATAGTTCTACAACTTATGAAATAAAGAATGTCACGTAGGACTGTCATGCAATAAATTTTTATTTTAAATAGTAGAGTTCTATATATAGTTAAATACATAAAAGGAGTTTTGAATTGGGAGAAATTAGTATTTCGTTTTGAACAAATAATCTAAACTTTTATATTATGTAATTAAATATAACTTTTGCTAAAACATTACAATTTTTTTACCATTATAGAGTGTTTGTAGTACGCTTCAATATAAGATCCATTTACAATATATAGTTTCATAACTCATGAAAATATATTTATTTAGATGAATTATAAGACATTATTTAGTCTTTTTTTTTTGGATAAATATAATAATTACTATAAGTATAGTAAACTATATATATGTGTGTGATTATAGCCTTTGTTCATAGGTCCGATTTACCTGATCAAATATATTATTTTTCAAAACCTTAATCTTACTCAATGAACCAAAACAAGTTAGTATTGTAACAAAATTTGTTAAGGAAACTTTGTTGTTACAACAACAACTGAAATCTATATATCGATAAAGTTACATATATATTAGAGTTTGGATGATGAAAAAGTAGAGTTTAATTTGATTTTTTTTAAAAAACCTTAGAATATTATATGGATCTTCAACTAAGGGCTTGTTCTCCCCGGCTTATTTTCAGTTCAGTTCAGCTCCAATAAGTTCACTTCAGTTCAGTTCAGCTCCAATCAGTTCAGTTCAGTTCAGTTCAGCTCCATTCTTTTATAACCATTTTGTTAAATATTACTCCCTCCATTTCCTAAAGATCTTCCCTCTTTCCGTTTAAGTGCGTTTCCAAAAGATCTTCCCTCTTTTACGTTATTCCTTAATTGGTTTTTTTCCCTTTTTACCCTATGTCTCTATCATATGGTCCACCATTACATTATTAATTCAATTTTACTCCCTTTCTCTCTCCTAAACCTCTTTTTATTTGTTTATTTATCTTAACCCCACACCCCATACAAATTAATTCTTATTGGTATCTGTAGTAACAGTAACAAGGAAGATCTTTAGGAAACGGAGGTAGTATTATTATGTTGGTATAATTTATTTTACTAATTACTCTTATTATTAGTATTATTATTTTTATTATTATTTATTTTTATATCATTACTATTTATTTTTATTATTATTATTATTATTATATTATTATTATTACTATTAAGTATTATTATTATTATTATTATTATTATTATTATTATTATTATTATTATTATTATTATTATTATTATTATTATTATTGTTGTTGTTGTTGTTGTTGTTGTTGTTGTTGTTGTTTCTATATATTATTTTGTTTATTATAGCTTTATTCATTCTTATTACTATTATTATTAGGAGGAACATGGTTTAGGTCAAAGCACAAATAAACCCACGTTTTTTAGCCCATAAACCAATCAAATCGTGTCAAAACAATTTATGATGTAATCTTCGCGGTCCAACCCAATCATTATTTTTATTGTTAAATATTATTATATTATTAAATCTAATTATTGAAATAGTAATATTAATTTACTTCATAGATATTATTGTTATTATATATCATCATCAAGTATTAATATATTAATACAAATAATATAAAATAATTATCATTATTATCATTAATTATTATTATTATTAATTTATGATCATTAATATTATTTATTTATAACTATCATTTGAAAATATCCAAAATACTATTATTATTATTATTATTATTATTATTATTCATTAGTATTACTTATCATTATAATTATTATTTAATATTCATATTATTATTGTTTAAATATTATTTATATATTTATTACATTCAATTTAATTCAATTTTATTTAATTCAATTCAATTCAGTTCAGTTCAGTCAGCTTCAATCAGTTCAGCTCCAATAAGTTTTGTTCAGTTCAGTTCAGTTCAGCTGTTTTATGCCGAAAAGAACAAACCCTAATTGTTGCAATAGAAAAAGAACGGAGGAAGTATATAAATACAATGATGTTGAAAAATCTCATTTCACAACAACACAAAATCAACAATATAAACAAAATTTGCAAAAAGTAAAATAAGCAACAAACCCGTACAACGCACGGATTTCAAAGCTAGTAGCATTATATCAGCCAGAGAAACAACTTTAACTAAAAAATCCACAATTGTAACTCGTAATAAGCTGGGGGGGAAAAACGGTCCTGGAGTGAGCAGAAATTGTGAAGGCATGCACCCTAACACTAGACATTGGAATTTGGAGAGTGATAAACTGATAACTGATAACTGATAAGTTGATAATACTGATAAGTGGTAAGTGGTAAGTGGTAAGTGGTAAGTGGTAAGTGGTAAGTGGTAAGTGGTAAGTGGTAAGTGGTAAGTGGTAAGTGGTAAGTGGTAAGTGGTAAGTGGTAAGTGGTAACTGGTAAGTGGTAACTGGTAACTGCTTAAAATGCTCGCTTTTTTTTTAAGGGAACTTGAAATGCTCGCTTAATTCTATAGTTCAATATAAAAACGGTTGAATCCAAGGTATATGTAATAGTCAGTGAAGGTGACTTCCTACACTTTTACCTAAAAAAAGATTTTTGGATTGTTAAAACAGAAACTGATCACATACGTGTTTCATTGATTAACTGGTCATCTCCATGAAGGTCATGATTCCTGCCCCTGTATCCGAAACAAGAATTACTTGCTCTACAAACAAAGACCAAACCTAAGCAAACAAGTTTGGTCTATATCACTAGCATTTCCGTATAATACCAAACATTACCAAGTTTAGTGGTAAAAGTTTGTATCTTACAATTACGAGACTATAAAAACTAAACCTCACTAGAGACAAAAATTTGGGGGTTAGGGCTAAGAATTGGATCAAAGGGTCCGGGGATTAGGCTTGAATGCATCCTAGGGGTTTAAAGGACTTGTTGCACATGCTAAGTGCAATTTTGATTCCTACAAAAGTGAGTTAGGATTTATTGCTTTCTTAGTATTATGAGCATATTAGTTGCATTCATGCATTTTGATGATTACAGGAAATATATGATTTATTCCATGAGATTGATAATTTATACGGTTATTTCATGAGGTACCCCTGAGTACTTAAAAAATTCACACGGTACCCACAAAACTTTTGAAATTCACATGGTACCCCTCAGTTTATCAAAAATGCACCAGATGCCCTTAATGACTAACGGACGTTAACACCATTAGTCATTAAGGGCTAATATGCCACGCGGCAACTTCCTATTGGCTCCCTAAAGATTATTTAGTTAATTAAAAAAAAAACTAATTAATTAATAAAAAACTTAAAAAAAAACCAAACCCAGCCACCACTGCCCCCACCCCCACCACCCTTTCGTCGGCAGTACCCCCACCCCCACCACCCTTTCGTCGGCAGTACCCCCACCCCCGCAACCCCCTTACGCCAGCGACCTTCCCTGCCCCCACCCCTTCCCCGGCAGCCCTCCTCTTCCCTGCCCCCACCCCTTCCCCGGCAGCCCTCCTCTTCCCTCCGAAACCACCTTCACCCCTCGAAACCCCCCTCCTAACCCCTTGAAACACCCCCTTTGCACCACAGCCGGCGCCAAAACTCCCTCCACGGCGCCGGCGAAGCTTCGTCGCCCCACTCCCTGCCATCTCCACCCTCTTTTTCCCCCCTTAAACAACCACCTACAAACCTTAAAACCCCCAAATCGAAACCCTAATTTTTGATTTGGGGGTTTTATGTGGTGTTTTAAGGAGTAAAATGGGTTGAGGATGGTCGAGAAATGTTCGCCGGCACCGGGGATGTGGTTTAGGCGCCGGCCGTGGGGTGGAGGGAGGTTTTTCGAGGGGGTGGGTTGGGGTTTTGGCATCGGGATGGTGGTTATGCGGGGAGGGGAAGGCTACTGGCGAAGGTGTGACACCAACGGTCCTCCTCGCCGGCGCAGGAGGGTGACGGAGGCGGTAAAGGCGGTGGGATTACCGCCGGCAGGTGGTGGCAAGGTGGTGGCAGTGGTGGGCCGGTGGCTAGGGGTTGAGATTTTTTTAAAATTTTTTAATTTTTTTAAAGTTTTTTTATTAATTTTGTTTAATTATTAACAAAATATTTTTTAGAGAGCCAATACGAAGTTGCCACGTGGCTTAATGACTAACGAAACTTAACGCCGTTAGTCATCAAGGGCATCTGGTGCATTTTTAGTAAACTCAAGGGTACCTGGTGGATTTAAAAAAAAAAATGAGTACCACATGAATTTTCAAAGAACTCAGGGGTACCTCATGAAATAACCGTAATTTATAAGATTTGGACATATCTTGGATATCGAAATTAAATTTTACAAGATTAAGTTAGACTGCATTGACCACTTTATGGTACAATTGTTTTGCAACTTGAATGGTTTGTGGCAAGATTGGTTGACATTCCCCAAGAAAGACTTGATTTTAGAGTAATGCCATGGTAACACATAAGTCATAGTTTCAAATCCGATAAGGAGCTATTGAGGTTTTTCACTAAATTTCCTTCACCATTATCCCCTATTCATGATGGACCTTAATTACACGTGTAGTTGTGTCTCAGTTGACCTATGTCCTATACAAGATTTGGATCTAGTATGGCACTTATTCTGACAAAAAAAAATCAAACAAAAATAAAGTACAAGAGAGAATTGATGATTCACAAGCTAATTAGGCACATTATATCTCCAATATACCTGTAGGTTGTAGCAACAAAAGGCATGCCTAAATGACAAGAAAAAAATCGATGGCTCACAATGGTAAGCCTACTAGATCCTAGTCAACCTCATCATCTTGCATTGACAGTTCACTTTCTTTTAGGCACCACATTCCTGCAATGGCTTATTAGTTATAATCATACTTAGCCTGCGTATTTTAGTTTTGAGCAAAATGCATGCAGATACTACAGCAGTACAGCTTTTCATGTTGATAAAGTCTAGATTTCAACCTGTAAGAGAAAGGAAAAACCAAGGGAGAACAGGAAGAACCGAAATTTACAGATGGATAGTGTGATACAGAAGGCGATTGAGATACTGAAATATAACTCCTACCACAGATGGCTAGAAAAAATCTTTAGTATGAATACATTACTAACAAATATTAAGCTCAGGAGGCTTCAGCAGCCTCGGCACTTGCCTTTTCTACTTGCAAGTTCTTGAGTGAAGGAGGTGGCTTAATAACAATGCTTCTCTTCCACTGCTTGTCAAGCTTCCTCGATAACCTCTTGCCAACTCCTTGCTCTATCTCTCTTTCCCTCTTTACAGTAAGCATGCGTGCAACCTAATGTTGAGGAAAGATTTTTGAACACAACATTCAGTTTAGGACTCAATATATGTTGCACAAGACATTTACCACTAATAACACATGTAATGGATGAATTGTACAGAAATCGTGGAAGTTATACCTAAATCACATAGAGCAGCACTGTTGCAAAAATATGGGAGGGGGAAGAAAATACCCGCAAAACCGAAGTCCAAACAAAATTATCTCCAAAAACAGATGGTATCTCCTCAAACAAAACCAAAATGGCACATAAATTACTAGGAAGCACGATTACTCGGTTACTCCCATATATGCAGCATAATATAAAATATGATCTCTCCCTTGGTAACATTTCTCACTATGTCTCCAAATGCAACCAAATCTACCTGCTTATGCAACATTTTGGGTGAAACTAGTGGAGGGGAAATAAGATGTCGATTCAGATATCAAGGTAAAGACAACACCAACCACTTAGGCAAAGGGAATTCTAGAATGGTGTTTTTTTCATTTTGGCCAAAGATGGGTTTCCATTTTCTCATCTTGAAATTCCAGATCAAGCGTCCTCAAGGTTCATTCAACTAACTCCTCTAAAAGCAAAAGGTGTCAGATAGTACAGCATATTTACACCTATACTATCTTCAACTTATAAGGGCTCCAGAATTACATTACTCAGCTTTCATGTTGACCACGTTTATCAATTATCAGAACTAGAACTGATCAAAATGTCTACGTTTCAGAAAACAATCCTTTTGCACAATTCAGCATTAAGTAACAGTTACTAACTAAAAAAATGTGGGGAGGTTGTATTGGCCCTATCAGCACGACCTAATTTGTGGTGCATTTCAGTACGCGGAATAGGTAAATGGATGCAATTTGCTACTAGTTGTTAGAGTAGGCCAAAAGTGAACCATTGTACCATAAATTATGTACCAATTCGCATGTTTCGGATTGTGGCTTGCAGGGCCAATTATTGGTTAGGTACCACTGTCACCTAATCATAAAGAATCCTCCAAATGAAATGTGAAGAACTGTCAGAATCACGACTAGTTTTCTCAGCTAAAGAACCCGTCACTAAGAGAAATGAATTACCATCTCAGTGGCTTCTTGTCAGGGCAAAGCTCAAGTAACCACTTCAAACCTGGTAATCATTCAGCTACTAAGATCTCATGCCTCTCATTTGACAAGCGATAACAGTGAGAGATAGAAACATGCTCATTAACCCTTATAACAGGATCTACTCTTCTAACGTTGCATTGTGCAAAAGGTTACACACCAAAAAGCACTTGAGCTAGCTAGAGAAAGAAAAATGACTCTTGCTTCTCCATTAGCCTAGTTGTGTCCATTCTACAAGTAAAATAAGCGGTACAAACCGAGAATTCGATATAATTAGTAAGACTCACTATATTACAGCATGACTATAAGTATAAGATAAGTTTGTAAGGAACGTCTATCCAATCTCCATCGTAATGCAACTCTATTATTTTCACAAGATAGTGAGATACATGGCTGTCAGATGTTAACAAGCATTACCTTGGCAGACAACTATACAATTTACATATAATTAATAATTTCATTACTTAATACCATCATTTATTACCAATTACCAAAAAATTCCAGAAGTCTCAACATCTAAAATTGTAGATAATCTCAACTATTACCAATTTACCACAAACATTACACAGCTTTTGCAATTCCAAACATGTTACTCTTACTCAGCTAAACTCTTTGTTCCTTAACCAAAGTCTATTAACATTAAACAAGACAACCCATAAATTCACAGCAAACAATCAAAGTAAACATATCAGTATAACTCAATTCCAATTTCCTGTATTCAACATAACATTTAACAACACCCACCTAATTACAAGATCAAACCCAAAAAAAAAAAAAAAAAAAAATTTACCCACAAACTCATAAACCCAAATGAAGAAATGGAGAAATAATAATTACCCTTGAGCGCATACGACTGAAATCGCTGGGCTTGAAATTCTCACGAGCAGATCTTTGAAGGCGGAGCATAAAGAGCTCACCTTTAAGCTGTAAAATTTCTTCGTTAAGTTCTTCATTGGTTTTGGTTCTTATTTCCTTCAATTCTTCCTCTCTTTTAGCCATCATTACCACCGTAGAAGGTGACGCTTGTGCGCGGAGGCGAAGGATGGGAGTTGGGTTGAAGCTGGGAAGACGAAGGCCATGAAATGAGGATTTAGCAAGAAGTGTGGATTTTGGTGGAAATGTGAGACTAGGAGAGGAAGGAATTGAGGAGAGAGAGTGGCTTGCCAACATTTTCGCCTTTACCCTTTGGTTATGCAGTTATGCTCTGCTTTGAGAGCTAATGAGCTATGCTAGAAGTGAAACTTTGGTTGTTGATAGATAAGGTTTCTCTTTATCCTTGCTCTCTGAGTAGAGAATAGTGTCTCTTCTTTCTTCCCCCCACTTTTTTTTTATTTCTTTTTTATTTGGCAATTGACCGGGCCGAGAGTCATTCCGAAGCTACTCTCGTAGTGAAGGACCTATATTGAGGCAAGTATACTCGATATTCAAAAAATAAAAGGAAAAATTCACAAGATAAGATTTGATTATTCCCCATTTTCTTTTATAAGTCTCAATTATAAATTATTCACTACAGGTCCTAAGTTTAACATCTTGTGATTTTTATATGGCCCAGCAGGTAAGCTACCTACTATAGCAGGTTAAATATCACGTGCTCACAGTTTAATGAGAGCACGTGAGTTTTAAAATGTCAACCCTTCATTCGAATCTCCTGTGAACTTCCCCCCCCCCCCTTCTTCCCTTTCGTCTTTTTCTCTACCCAAATTATTGCCATTAAAGCCCCCATTTGAATCTCCGGTGAACTCCTCTCCAAAATTTTCTTCCCTCTCGTGTTTTTCTATATCCAACTTGTTGCCATTAACTTTTTTATTTATTTAGAAATTTTGAAGTCATAATATGGAAGTAGTTATGATAAATCTCAGGTCCTACTATCCTGGAACTCCAAATTCATTAAATCTCAGGTCGATTCCAACAACAATGAGAATGAAAGAATTGTCTATTAACGGATTGTAGATGAGTCACTCTAGAGGAGAAGAAAACAAAGGCGGCAGACGATAGAGAAGGAAAGAGGACGATCAATGTGAAGGAGAAGATGAGAGGGCGAGGGTGGAGGTTGGGGTGTGGTTGGGAGGAGATCGAGAGATGATGTGTGAGAGAATTAGGGGTGAGACTGAGAAGGCGTTGGGAGGGGTAATGTTTTTCGGCCATGTATGGCGGCTTCTTGTGTGAAGGGAAGGCGAGAGGGCGAGGGTGGAGGAGAGAGAATGAGGGTGAGGCTAGAGGTTGGAGTGGGGTTGGGAGGACAGAGGGAGAGAGAGATGTTGTGAGAAACTAGGGATCAGGTTGGGAGGCAGGGGTGGCTCTACCTATTTTCGACCAACTGATGTAGAGGAGGAGAAGTGAAAGAGGGAGAAAACTTGGGCGGGTCCCACGTTTTTGAAAATTAACCTTCTTAAACGTAACTAAGTAAATGAGGACCTATAAAATTCACAAATTGTTAAACATGTGACCTATAGGGAGTCACCTATAATTGGGACTTATAAAAGAAAATGGGGAATAGTTGAACTCTTTCTTGTAATTTTTTTGAAAATAAAAATCGTTATCTATGTTTTCAAAACTGTATTCAATTGTGGATACGGTAACCTCAAATTCCTTTCATTATAACCTATCACTGAAATCCCGAAACTAAAATCAGGGATCTATTAATGCTCGTAAGAGCTATATCAAAATGCATCAATTATTGAACTCTGTCATCATTTAGCATCTCTATAGTCTAATGATCGTTTTAGGCATAAATTAACTTTCAAAATGAACTCCTATTACGTCAAGATTCATCCATTATTACCGTATCTTCTAAATGTCCAAAAAGGTGTACTGTAACCTTCTAATTCGATCAATTTAAGGCTATTTTTGGACTTTCTCTTAACCAATAATGTTTTTGGTCTGGTAACTTTTCAAGAGCCTCATGATGCCTTGAGACTATTTTCATCTAGTTCGAACGTTATGTGCATTGCCTTAAAATGCATTCTACAATGTGTTTTGTAAATTCAAGTTCAAACTAGCTTCAAAATCCATAATATGTTCGTTCCTAGGCAAGAATTAGTTTTTAAATGGTCTTCTAGGACCTTAAGAATTTCGAATTGCTTCTATTATAATCGTCAAATCCAGTTATTTTAAAATTGTTTGAACTTTTTCGAATACATCGGTTTCTTTATATGACAGTTTCCTAGCGATATGGGATGTGTCAGCCATTATCGAGACCCCTCTCATGTAGATGAGATCCTCTACATTGCCTTATAATGTCCTACAATTTGTTTTCTATGAAGTATTTCAATTTCAAAGCTTAAATAGTTTAAAAGGCTATAATATGTTCGTTTTCAGATAAGAATTAGTTTTTGAGTGCATCCTAAAGAGTTGGTTGCATGGCCCCTAGAAATTTCCAAAAATGTGTATATTATTTTGGGTTACTTTTGGACTTTTTTGGGCCTTGCCATGCTCTTTGGTCGAGATCTTTTCGAAGGTCTCGTGATTCCTTAATACGACTCTCGGGTGGTTGGGACCCTCTATATTGCTTTATCATACCTTTTACAACATGTTTAGTATATTTCAATTGTTCTATCCTGAATTAACTCCGAAGGATATAATATATTTTTTCATTACTATGCATGGACTAGCTTTAAAATGGTCTCCTATGATCGAATGGTACATCTCATGTGTGTGGACTCATGAATATTGGAGACTAGCTTTAAAATGGTCTCCTATGACCGAAGGGTACATTTCATGTGTTATGTTGTTCGGGACTCATGAATATTGGAGAGCATGTATGGCCTTTATATTTGGTTATTGTATGGCTATTTTTGGAACTTTTAGGATTCGATATTTTTTTTTTTTGTCTGTGACCTTTCCTAGGACATCGAGATGTCTTGGAACTACAACTTGCCATTTCACAACTATCCTTAACAATCATTAAGTGATATGTATTAGAGCTTATAAGCATTGTTGGAGTCTTAAAAATAATGTAATCCTTAATCGGTTGTGAAATCACAAAGTTTGTTGATGAAACTATAATGTAAACACATCAATGAACCTCATACTGAAACAAAAGTGTAGACTTTTGAGTTGTAGGTTCATCAATGAGCGAACTATATTAGATCAACGTATAAAAAAGAAAATGATTCATTTAACATAATTCATAGATTTATACATGAAAAATTGACTCTTTAAATAATTGGTAAACATTCTAATTAGCTTCAAAACTTGTAGCTATTTCTTATTTCTTATTCATTTTCCATTTCCATAGAGTAGGTGATGTGGATGTTGCAAAACAGCCTAGCTTAATTATGCTTTAAAGAAGAATAATATTTCATGAAATAAAGTTTAATTTCCATTAAAGAAGAAATTCATCAATGAATCTGCTCACAAGGTGCATCATATAGTTGCTTGTGGTGCATCATATAAATGCCAAAGACAGGATGCACTAATCTAAGTATTAACTTCTTTTTTATTTTTCAAAAATAAAATCTAATTATATGAATGCATTATGGTATTCGTGTTTAAAAAACTATACGTTTATATCGGCTTACATACAAAGTGACAATTTTTGGTGATTTTTATGAAAGTAACTATCATATCATCTCTTATATTATTTTGAGCAATTCGTCTTGCGTGTACCTGGTTCACATTAAAAATATTGTCGACTATGCCCAGACACGTGCCCCGCTACAAACTAGTCACTCCCACTTTTCAAAATCTGCGATTTTCTCTCTCTTTAATAAGATTCTCTCGCTCTAAAATTTTAACAAAAACAGTTGTTCAGAACAAACATACACTATATCCTTGTCAAAATACACTATCATGCCAACATTGTAACGATTGATGATGATAATTTTGTGTAATATACAAATAAACTACATTATATCATGTCAAAACACGCTATATCTCGCAACTCTATCATGCCAAAGAACACAGCAAAACACTATCATGTCAATATACACTATCTCATGTAAAACACTCGTGCCAAAAAACTCAGCAAAATTCTATCATGTCAACAAAATACACTATCAGGAGAGAGAAGTTATCAGAAGAGAGAAAGAGTGGAAAACTGAACGTGACAAAAACTGAAAGTTGTAATCATTACCACTCACCTTATATGAATCGAGTACACACTAATTTAGTATGCCAGGTTCTTATTAGTTTATTTATATTTTGAGAATATATATACTATTTGCATATATGCAATTCAAATTCAGCAAAGCTCATTAATATTTATCCTTTGGAAGGGAACCTATAAATCTATAATGAGTGGGAAGTAAACAGAAAAATAGATAGTAAAATAATAAAAGGGAATATAAATTCCTCCAATTAATGGAATGAGATCTGTTTGCCATATATATAGATATAGGATACCCATATTTTTTTTTATCAACGTCACTTGCGGAAAGCAGAGGTCCAAAGAAATCGCCCATTTCCTCATAAATCATAATGAAAGCAAACATAACATTGCAATTATCTGCATCAACATTTTCACTAAATTTCAATTGAATTCAATTTTTTTGGTACCCATTGAATTAAAAAGCAACGTCCTTTTAGGCTTTTACCCTCCAAATTCAAGCTGTTCCCAGCATCGCCTTTATTCATCGTGTACAAATTTGTGTTAACAGCCAAACAGGGCACTAATTCCAGAGAGGAGAGAGAAAGTGTCTGTGTGTTTGTGTTGAATGAGGAGGTGATGGGTGCAGCAGGGTCGAAGCTGGAAAAAGCTCTTGGTGAACAATTTCCTGAGGGTGAGCGTTACTTCGGCCTCGAAAATTTTGGCAATACTTGTTATTGTAACAGTGTTTTACAGGTTTGATTTTTCTTTTTCACCCATTATTATTTATTTACTTCCATTTTTTTTTGTAATCTATTAGATTTTATGTAATTTTATGCTATGGTATGTGGAATTTGAATATGGGTATGGTTTATTTTGTCCCAATTTTTGTGGGATTTATAAAAGATTGGATTTTGATATATGGGATTTGTGTGAAATATTAGATAAGTAGAGTAATTTGATTTAGCTTAAGCATAGAAGTATGAGAATTTCCTGGTATCAAGAAGGATGATTAAGATTGCATTTGGGTGATATTTTAGGTAAGAGAGGTGATGGTGGAATGTTGGGCTGTTATGAAGTTGTGATGTTAAGATCTATGCAACACTCTGGTTCATTGACTTTTGTTGTTTCTCCATTAGTAGATTAGGGTTTGGAATTGGGTCGAATAATTTGCGATGTTAATGCTCCTATTCATGTCAAGCTACAAGATTGTAATCCAAATTACTTTGTGCGGTCAGATTTTGTATGAGAAGCATTTTTCGCGCTGCACATTGACTGTGATGTGGTGAAACTAATTCTGTTTTCAGTAAATGGAGTAGATACCCCTGCCTCCTAGCTGGGAATGTTTAATTTTTGACTTGAGTGTTTATTACCAAACTCCTTGTACCTCTATGATAATGGTTACTTCAATGGGTTCCTTACAAGTTCACAATGGAAACTATGGGCTATGTCTACGGTGGAGTATGGGCCCGCATCTTTGGCAAAGTTTTTGCGGTTGGATATTAAATCCGTTGGTTAGATACCATGACTAATAGACTAATAGATCATGTTTTGATACAGAATGATACCACACGGTGTGTTCGATATTCTCAACATACTACGTTCACTACTAAACCATGCGTAAAACTTAAGTATGTACTTGTACACCTTTGTATATTCCATAATGTAACTCCATAACTTACATGCAAGTTCAACAAGATAATGTCGTGAATAATATTGGTGGTCTAACATATGAGATTATGCATCTTTCCTGTAATCAAGGATTTGCTATATTTATGACAAAAAGGAAAAATATCCATTATGAGTAATGTGACTCGTCTCTAAAAACCGAGATATAAGGTAATGCGTTTATTAGCTGCTCCTAAGGTAAAGATAGAGTGGTCAGTGATTACTTCTCTAGGGTCTAGTGAGGAGGAAAAGAATGTAATGAATAGGAAATATCATCCTCTTACTTCTTAAGAGATCGTATATAAATTTATATGCATGCCGAACTGTAGAGACCATTAACATTCAAAATATGACAATACCCTAGTGACCTTGAAAGGACGTCAGTGAAGTTGTAATTGATCTATATTAGTGTTTCCACATGTCTATAGAGGATGTTTATATATCCTCTTGTTTTCCAGGGAGTTTCTATTTCTTGCTTAAACTAGTAGTATGTATTAAGGACAGGGGCGGATCCAGGATTTCTGGTGAGGGATAGCGCAATTGCGCGTTACTAAATATGAAAAAAGCAAACAAATCAAAACGGCTAAATTCAAAATATTACAAAATCCATATACAACTACTTCAGTAAAAGAAAACTACAATTGTTCACTATGATTCTAAAATTTTGGAATAGACTTACAATCATAAGAAATTTTACTTTAATAAAAGAATATTACCATTATTCTCAATAAGTTCTAAAATTGGAACCGATTCAGAATAGCATCAAATTTTACATCTAAAAACAAAATCAACAATACTAAATTTATACCCATCAAAAATAATTCGGTAATAACCCACACAATTAAGATTCACTAACTATTCCTGTAAAAAAATCACTAACAATTCAGAAAAATCATAATTCACTAACAATTTACACAATTAAAAATTCAGGAAAACCGTAATTAACTAGACCCTCACACAAATTGTAGTTCACTGACATTATATTCACACAAAACACAACTCTTCAAAATTCACACAATTAACAATTATTGACAAATTACCAACTCTAAGTTCAATTCATAGAGCCAGAAACTTCCATTGGATCCCCACTCATAGAGCCAGAAACATCAAATTGCATACAATTATTTAACTTCCCTTTCCTAGTTAAATCATCCACCATTATCTTCATTGAAGCTCGGCAACTTCACCACCATTTTCATCATCATTCAATGACGGGATTTTCTCATGAGGAAGCAACGCTTTTGCTGCAATCTTCCACCAATAAGAGGGAGTAGAAACACCAGTTGAATTAGGGCTGGTTCACTGCTACACACTTTCCCTTTCCCTTTCTTTGCTCTTTCTCTCTTCTCAAAGAGAACTCTTTTTTTTTTTAAGAAAACAGGGGTACCAGATGCTACCCCTTGTGACTTAGTGGCTCCGCTACTGATTAAGGGGGTATTAAAAGAAAAAAATGAAGAGAATAAAGGTAGATGGAGGTAGTGGTAGATGGCATGAGGTAGTTATTGTGCAAGGACTAGGTAGGAACGCATTTTAGGGTAATAGTTAACCATCATCCCCCTAGACTAATGTAGTAGAAGAGATGATGTAGATATTAGTCATGAATCATGATAGAAGAAGGTAGAGATAAATAAAAAGCGAACTATACCCCCTTAATACATTATCCTCAATTCAAGCCAACCCTTAAAGTAGTAGAATGAATTAATCTAATATTCCCATAGTGAAGATGACAAAGCTCAACAATCCCAACTTTTTGTGCAACATGTAGTCACCCTTTTCATTATCTTCTATGTGTTCATGTCTAGCTATATATGGGAAAGTATGGTTGATAGCTTCAGATTAGGCTCGACGCTCTAAGCAAGGGTGATGGCATAGATATTGATGGTGTTCGCACTGTGATGCATATTGTGAAGATTATTATGATAGGTGGCTGTTCTTTCTAGTTTCAGTATTTAGTTACCCTTTTGAAAACTTGATATATAGAAGTCTCTTTTAATTTGAACATTAAACTCTTACCTATTTACACTCTTGAGGATCCTTTTAATATCATTATCAATAATAATCCATATCTCGTGCAGTCTTGCTACTTCTTTTTTAAAAAAAAATTATGGATACACATTGTGTGGTCAAAGCTCAAAAACTTTGACCGGAAGTTTTCACTACCATAAATCAAAAACATTATCATGTGAGATCATGTAAATTTCATTTCAATGAATATTTTCAAAATTTCACCTTTTTTTTTGTAAATATTAGGATATGTAATTAAAGATATTAAGGTCAAAGGTACGGATTGAACAATGTGAAAAACAAGTGTACCCTTTAGAAAGAAACCCAAAGAGTAATGTTTAATCTTCTGATACTTTTGTTGGTGCGTTGGTGGACATATATCTCAGTTGCATGGCTGAAATTTATGTATCCAGGTATAAATGTTTCTAAAGCAATAACCCTCATATATATTCCACTTCGCTAATGGTAGTCATTGGATAAGGGAAGATTTTGAAATGCTTTATATGAACTTGTCTTATTTTCTATTTTACTGATATAAATGGAGTGAATTTGGGCAATTTTTTGCTTAGCAAGTTAGCATGATGATATTTATCAGTTAGTGTGTAGGTTCCAGAGTTCTAGTTTGGGGTGCCATCATGTTATAGAAGCAGTTTGTTAATAAAATCTTCATGCGATTTGCAGGCACTTTATTTTTGCGTTTCATTTCGAGAACAGTTGCTGGACTACTACTCAAGTAACAAAAATACTGTTGATGCAGAAGAGAATCTTCTGACATGCTTGGCTGATCTCTTTACTCAGGTAAAGACTATATATTTTTCTCTTTCTTTTTTTCTTCTCTCTTTATTTTGGCTGGGCATTTTACATTGTGTTCAACCTTGGTAAAACATATGAAGCTTTATACATTCAGCTTTTTGCTGTTTTGCTCATTCAAACCATGTTTTCTTTGTTTTGTTTCAAAAATTGTTCTTTTAATTTACATGGAGGTGCGGTGCCATTTCTCTTAAATGTGTGCAATGACACTTCGCCCTACATACGCTCACAGTTCATATATCTTCAATTTTGTCACTAATACTAATCTCCTATTAGATGGAGAACTATTAAATCAAGCTGTCTTCATAGCTTATGTATAAATGTTTCGGGAATTGTTCAGCCTGTCAGCCTACTGTTTCTATTTGCTTTTAGTATCAAATAAATTTTAATTGATGCCTTTGCAGTTGTGCAGTCTTGACTAGAAATTGGTACCAAAATACAAAAATAAAGTTTACCTTTGAGGAAGCAAGCTGTTAGTCTGAATTCTTTTATATTTGGTTGGAGCCCTTTTTTTATAGGGTTTAAAGTTGGCAATGTTCATGTTTCTCTGACGTGTTATGTCTTTAAACCTTTTGCTGTGACTGGCTGTGCTGCATGATTTTGAAATGATTTTTCGCTTCTGAGAACAGCTAATAGCATATTTTATGAATTCCAGATAAGTTCACAAAAGAAGAAAACAGGGGTCATTGCTCCAAAGCGCTTTGTCCAGAGATTGAAGAAGCAGAATGAGCTTTTTCGCAGCTATATGCATCAGGTTCTTTTCCCCCTCATTCATATTTTTCTCATTTTTGCTGTAAGTAGTAAGTACTGCTTCCTTCACCAGGATCATTAATTATCTGCTCCTATTACATGCTGACTTCTGAATGAGCTAGCTGTAGTAAGATGGTATGGGGATTGGGGAGTGGAAGAGAAGTATTTAGCTGTATGTCTGGTCTACGCATCAATAGGCATTACAAGAGTGCATTTGGAAATTATGTACTAATTTTCTATATTACCTGACATTTACTTCCAATTTGTTGTTATTCGGACCTTTGTTCTTGCTTTGGTATCTCTTGTCAGTGTCCACTCAGGTTGTTATACTTCTGCTATAGTAATATTTGTAGAAAATATACCTTGTATGATGATAGGCAAGCTATATGGCTTTTGTTTATCTGCACAGGATGCCCATGAATTCTTGAACTTTTTGCTGAATGAACTCGTGGACATACTGGAAAAAGAAGCTCAGGCTGCAAAAAGCGACCAAGAAACCTTGCCATCTGAAAAGGTTGCAAATGGACCAAGTAATGCTCAGGCCAATGCCTCCCAAAAGGAACCCTTTGTAACCTGGGTACACAAAAACTTTCAGGTGATTTTTCTAGTGCATCGGTGTTTTGGGTGATAATGCACAACATCACATCATGCTATGAGTTTTTTTTTTGCATTTTTTTAAAAAGTTGGAAAAAGGTTATTAAGTAGAAGAGAAAGTGTGGTCACAGAGGATGAGGAGTTTTCTCAGCAAGTTTACATACAAATCACACCAGCTACATTCATATCAAAGTATTATATATTATCTGATATTTTTCATAATCTGCTTTAATCTGGTTTCTTCCCTCCTGCTGCTGCTGGCCCTCCTCTTCCGTTAAATATCGCTTTGATATTTGTCTGAAAAGGCTTCTCTCACAATTTGAATCAGGGAATTCTCACGAATGAGACAAGGTGCTTACGATGTGAGACTGTTACAGCAAGGGATGAAACCTTTTTTGATCTGAGCCTTGATATTGAGCAGAATAGTTCAATTACAAGCTGTCTGAAGAATTTCAGTTCCACTGAAACTTTAAATGCTGAGGACAAATTTTTCTGTGACAAATGCTGCAGGTAATCGAACATCTGTTGTCATGTTGTTCTATCTGTATGCTGGGTGCTACATACAATATTTTTGTTGGATTTTATCTGGAATATGGTTAAACAGATTTTCAGTTCTGATTTGTATTTTGGAAAACTGCTAAGGATGATTTTTACACCAGTGATAACCAAGTGTCAGATCTTTGGAAATTACGAAGGTTGACTGTCGTATACTTGGACACTAACACACTTCTCTTGTTGAGTTTGAGGACAACCTGGTCTGGTGACAATAACCAAATAATATACATCATACTTCCACAGTATAGAAATGAATTGTTTTGTGGAGGAATGTGATAATTGTTGCAGAAGGCTCAAGGGGATCAAAGTTGAGAGTGGAGGCATAAGGGCCCTAGGTATCTCACAGGGCATCTAAAAGAACTAAAAAACTTGGAGAATCTCAACTTGGTTTTATTTCCATTTGTTTTCACATACTAGTTTTACTCTAGATACAATTAACCTCTCTATTACTGTCTACCACCAACCAGAACTTGGAGAATCTTGTAGAATTACCTGTTTGCTTATTCTACCTTTGTCTCTTCTTATTTAATTTGATTAAAGCTAATCCTTGATAATTGATGCGGCAGTTTGCAGGAAGCGCAGAAGAGAATGAAGATTAAAAGGCCACCCCACGTCCTAGTTATCCATTTGAAGCGGTTTAAGTACATTGAACAGCTGGGACGCTACAAGAAACTATCCTACCGGGTGGTCTTCCCTCTTGAGCTGAAACTGAGTGACACTGTGGAAGACTCAGATAGAGAGTACTCTTTGTTTGCTGTTGTCGTCCATGTTGGTAGTGGCCCTAATCATGGACACTATGTTAGCCTTGTCAAAAGTCATAATCATTGGTTATTCTTTGATGATGAGAATGTGGAGATGATTGATGAGTCAGCTGTCCAGACATTTTTCGGGTCAGCACAGGAATACTCTAGTAACACAGACCATGGGTATATTTTGTTTTATGAGTCCCTTGGTCACAGTAACATTAGCTAGGCATAGTATCCTCATTTATTAGGAGTTTATTTTATTCCAAAATTTTGTTTTTTTTAATCCCTTGTTTCCTCTTCTTTCCTTCAACCATTGGGAGAAGTAGGGTTATCATTGGTTAGGTTGTGGAAATGTATACTGCATAGGCGGTTGGCTTAGTGGCTTGTACAGGTGGACGTTGGAACGTTGAAGACCCTCGGTTGAGGGATACAAGAAAATAACAGTGTATATGATGGTAGTGGGCAATTCTTCCACCAAATTTTGTAACCTTAATTGATGTGAATGTTGTTCCGACAGATGAGTTGTATGAGACTAGCAGCCAACTTTTCCATAGCAGTCGAAACAAATCTTATTTTGGTGATATTAGTAGGTTTATGGAATGGTGCTTTGATTAATCTTCATATTGATTGTTCTGCTGCTAGAAGTAGCTCAGGTGGGCCACTTGGGAAAACATTGGTGATTCTGCAAGACATTAGGCAATATGGACATCATCTTATTTGAATGATTTATACATCTTTGGTTAGGTTGAAAGTTGAGAATCCTAAACCGGTGAATGTGCTGGGTGGCGTTTTTGTATGAAGAAGTTGCTCAGAGTGCGATATTTGTTTCAATGATTTGCCTTACCTATCTTCAGTCTCTTTTTCTTCTGTACTGAATAATTCTTTTTTTTTTTAAAAAGAAGAATTTTGATGTACCTACATCCCAATTCCCATGTATCTTTTGCCTCATTGCTTATTTCGCTGTACCCAAGGATAGGTACCCCCATGTCCGCGTCACGCCGTCACCTTCAGTGGGCTTTGTTGCATTTTGCTGAGCTACTGTCACACTGGTTGAAGGAGAAGTGCTTATTTCTGGTTGAATGTTTATTTTCTATACTTGACAGCCGAGCCTTGTTTGTGCTGTGATTCTGTGACTTAGTGAGCCTCATTTGTGTTGCCATTGCTTACGTCTTGAGTCTTGACTCTTGAAGCTAGGCTACATTTTTCAAGACTGCAGTGAGAGTTTCGCATCTAGTACTGTAACCATGGCAAAAATGGAACAAGGTTATCACAGACTCACTGACAATACTTTTTCTCTTTCACCTTTATATCTTACACGCCTTTCTCTCGTCAAATTGTTGATAAAACAGCCAATATGAGCTACGTAGGAACTTCATAGGTTAAAAGGTATTAACAGGATTATCCCTTTATTTATTTTTTTATTTTTGGAATAAGACCACTAACTTTTCATCACATATATTCAATTTTAATATAAAATAATAATTTCTCTTTCTTTTTATGACCCACAAAATTATTTCTCCTAAAACTCTGTGCAAAAAAAAGAGGTAAACTAATAAAGATCGAAGGGAGTATATTTCTACAAGGAACTGATAAAATGTGATATATGGTATTTCATATACTCAAGTAACCTAATTGGATATTAGTAAACTATACAGATAACCCTAACCCTCAACGAGGAGCTATACAACAATTGATGGTAAGAGATCAACCTAATAACCTATGTTAGAGGAGGAAAAAATATCAAATAATAATCTCATGCCAGTTACTTACTGTACGTAAAGGCAATGACTAGAATACCCTTTATGATTATGACAAAATAATACCCTATGCCCTTGTTGATTGAAAAAGGACATTTTAGTCATTATCATACTTGTTACATGCATATCAATTAGGTATTTAGACTCGCTAGAAGAGAATAGAGATGTCTGTTGCTTTTTTCCTATGGCATAGTGTCATCATTCAGCAATGTATCAAGATCAACCATGTCATCATCCATAGATGCTGCTGCATCCGGCCCATCAATAGCACCACTACATCCATCCTGCAAAAACATTTATATTAAGAAGATTTGTCTTTCTCAAAAGAAAAAAAAAAAAAAAGAAGATTTACAACCCAATTTATGTAGATGGAAATAAAGGGGGTGCTCTGATTTAACTATTCAGTTACCTTCATCTCCTTGATCTCTGTCACAGTCGTAAGCAGCCTGCGGTACTGGTCTCTTGCCTCTGGATATTTGACCATTGACTTTACCCTGGATAAAGCTTTCTGTAGCCTTTCTTCAGCTTGCTTCCTACCTTCCTTGAGAAAATCATAGTCATCTGCCTTTGAAGATGTGCCCTCAAATTCTGGTTTTACAGTCAGTGACTCGGATTTAAACCCCCGTAATCCACTTCTTTTTCTTCTCCAACGAAGAATTGCCTTCTCCATGATGCCCACCGACCATACAAACTTTTTATAGTGCTTCCTTACCTGGTGTCCTCGAACATGTGCCTGTTTTCATGGAAATTTAGCATAATTTTCAGGACTGGAACAAAATATTGAACAGAAAATTAAGTGGACCACTTATAAGCCATGTATCATGCCCCTCTGTTCTTTTTTACTTCTAATACTTCTTCATTTTCAAGATCAAACTTTGTAAACGTTGACCATACTTTTTTACAGACATAATAGAATATTATTATATAGGATCTTGTTAAATTTGTTTCAATGTGTATCTTCATAATATCAACTGTCTATGGTCTATCATTCTCACTAAAACGTAATTAAAGATATTAGCAATTGAATATTTGCATAGCAGACTGCAAAGAAACAAATGAAGAAATAGATTGCTGACCTGGATTTTGACAATCTGCTGCCTGAGTGTAAGAAACTCTTTCCTTCCTTTCCAACCTCGAAATTTATTTTGGATTCTAATGGCAGCAGCATGCACTGGCTCATCATGATGGACCTGTTTGTGGGATTTCAAAGTAATTACCGAGAGAGCATATTCTTCCGATTCCATTTTATCATTACCAAACTCTCTCATCTGTTTCCTCTTAAAAGAATGTGACCTGTAGACTTGATGAATTCGTGCAGCAGCTTGAGTGGCATTGCAAAGAGCTGCTAACGAGTCCTTCAATGATAGTCCATGATCATCTCCACTGCTAACCTGGGTAGGAACCCGCTCTGAGGCAGTTAATACCGATGTCATCCCAGGTGAGTCTACTGCACTATCCTGTTTAAGTTTCTCCTTCAAAGTTAAACATTTAAGATGGGCACTCAAGGCTGATTCAGCCAGAAAGCCAGCAATCCCTTTATGGCCATTCTCTGAAGCCAAGTCAGCAGATGTTCTTCCCATTGGATATGTCGGGGTAGGATCTGTTAATGCGCCAGGAGACGCACCCAGAGAGATGAGATAAACAACTGTACGCTCCCTTGACACCAAAAACAGACAAGATGGGCAGTGAATTAGATTAACCATTAAGCAGGCAGAAAATACCTGAATGGTTTCAAACAGAAAGGGGAAAAAATTGACAACTGCAAAAGATTCACATGATGTCCTGTTAAAACTATCCAGAAAGTGCATTCTTCTTTTTATCTGTTTGTAAAGCGCAATCAACAGCACTTTTTCCTTTTCTTTAGTTGTGGGAAAGGAGAAGATGATGAAATCTAATTAGAATTGAAAACTCAGCGCTCTAGTACTATAGTCCAGATTATATAACAAAAGAAAGAATTCTAAGATACAAACAAATTGGATTATGGACAAAAAAAAGCGCACATCAAAAAATCAAGCGTCTATTTAGGCTCTAGCTCTTACCTGCCATAATATGCTGCCCAATGCAGTGCAGTCCATCCACGCACATCGCGGAAGTTGATACTCACACCGGCAGCTATAGTTGGGGAAATGGCCCAGTCATAGCCAAGAGCAGCAGCAAAATGTAGCACACCCTGGCCATTCTCATCCAAACCACGGGGACCATATCCACCTTCAGCTTCCTTACATAGAAGCCACTCACACAACTTCTCTTTCAGAAGCTTTTCAGCCAGCCTATCTTTCACTCCACTCGGAGATGATTCCTCTTTGGAAGAAAGTTCCAGTATCTGGAACCACTCACTGTTACTTCCTTTAAGCAATGAAGTGATTTCATGATGCAGATCGGAGCTACTATCCCGGTTGCTCAGCAGCTTATTTTCACAATAGCTTGAACCCAATGACAACAAATTGAAAAATCTTATCTGAAGGACATCAGATCTGTTGCTCAAAGAGGTCATATCAAATCCATGCATAAATTTATTTCGGTATTCGAACTCCCTCACTTGACTACAAGCTAATCTATTGGAACATGTAACATAAAATGGAACTCTAGCCACACCATGTGGTGGTGCATAGCAACGTAGGACACCGTCAGCTATAACCTCAGCTGGTACTTCCACTTCACCAAACATACATGACCAACGACATTTTCTTGCATCTGGATGAGTCTTCAAGAACTTCCCAGTAATTAAAACCTACACACAAAAGTACTATCACTTTGGGGAAGAAAAGTAGACTGTGGCAGACAAGTCCTTCGAATACCGAGAAGAGATTTGTACTATACCTTAGTTTCAGAGCCTGCATAACTCCAATTTGGAGCAAAATCAGCAATCCTAAAAATCTGTTCTTGAGCAAGTGAGGGGCTAAGCGTGTAAGAGTCCAACTTAGCTGGAGGAAGAATGGGACAATTGTTTCGTTTGTCATCAGCATCCCAGTATGCACCAGAGGACAGCATGACTGGCTCCACATCACCCAACTCTTTGCACATCCACCGGCTGAAGCTGTCACTCTTATTTAAAACTTTGTCTTTGACGGATCTATCTAATAGAATTCCTGTAGCAGAGAAGTGGCTGGACTTTTTCTCAACAGTCAGATTGCTCTCTACATCTGATATATCTTTCTTGCACGCTGCAACAGAGGACTGGGTTTGTAGATGACCCATACCATGCATAGTCTGTCCATCCCCGCACATACTATCAGTTGCAAGGTATTCATGTAACTTTGGCGTAATAGCATCTTTCATTTTACAAGCAGAGCCCAAATGCATTGCATTGTCAGCAGACACCTGTAAGTACAGAAAGCATGTCAAAGACTTTAACAATAACAACACATAGGAGAAGAGAAAATGTGAGCATCTCATTACCATATGGGGCTTTTTTTTCTTACTTTTAAGATTTATGAGATAAGATATGGAGAACACATCAGCTTATGGTGAAAGCTTCTGGTTTGACTTGAACACCATTAAGACAGCTTGTGAGATCTTGGAGTGGGCTAGGGAAACAGGAATATATTTGTTAAAACCACCTGTCGGAGGTAAGTGAGTAGCAAAGCCACAAAAGATACTAACAGCTAAGTTATTTTTTTATATAATCTCGCCGAAGATGGACATCGATTGACTTGTTGGCCAAATATGACTGTTTTCGCTTTGTCGGTTACAGACAAATGACCTTTAGTTTTCCACAATATCATATGCTTCATAGAAAAAATGAGTCATCTAAAGAAATTTAATCGGAAGACTGCTTATGATTCAGGTTCAATAAGAATTTCTTGTGTGTGTAGTGAAAGAGCGATTTTGGCATAGTAAAAGAGTCATTAGCGATCCCCTTAATATAGGAGCTTTATAAACAAACCAGCCTTCTTACTGGGCTTTTTTTTCTTACTTCCCCATGCCGCCAACCTCACAAATTCATGATGCTCTATATCTCTCTCCTCCTCCAAAGGTTTTTTTCTCTCTCTTTTGATCTTCCACCACCCATTTTTTCGAGAGCACACCACCATCTTTATCAAAGCCTCTATAAATTTAACCTCAAATTCAAAGATAATTGCAAAGGTGCAAGATTACTTTCAACTGCAACAGTGGGTGTAAAAGGAAGAGGGAGATGGCAAGGCGGCAACATAGGTGGTGACAGTGGAGGAGGAGAGAAAAGGGAAAGAAGGTCAAATCTTGTTTTGATTTCTGCACGAATTTCCAATTCTACCAATTCCAATCAATGTAAAAGGAAGATGGCAGTAATGGGTGAGTAGGTAGTAGAGGTGGGTGAGTAGGAGGCAGCACCGGCTGTGGAGGAGAGAGGGAGTTGCAAGTAGAGATGAAGATAAATGATGCAAAACTTGTTTTTA
The DNA here is from genome assembly GCF_026745355.1 of Beta vulgaris subsp. vulgaris. Lineage (NCBI taxonomy): Eukaryota > Viridiplantae > Streptophyta > Magnoliopsida > Caryophyllales > Amaranthaceae > Beta > Beta vulgaris. The sequence goes on from NC_079207.1 coordinate 10,621,445, forward strand.
TTCCTACAACATTGTTGGTTATAATGCAAATGGAAGTTGTGGTATAGACTAAAAGGGTCATGCTATATAAGGGAGTTCAGATTTATGAAGCTTTTCAGTTACAAAGTCTATTCCATCTAGTTTTAAATGTGCTGTAACAATTGCTTATTTTTCTCCCCCAAATGTGATTTCTTTCCTTAAATACAGAGAGCTTTTATGTATTAATTTTCTGGTTTAATTTAACTGATTCTATTTGGTAGATTTCTCTCCTAAAATCTCTCTTCAGTTACGGTTTGTTTTTGGCTTTAAAAACAAGTGTTTTGCTGTCCCAAAACTACACATAAAACATCATCATCTTCCTCTCTTTATTTCTGATTTTCTCTGAGCATTATTATGAGTTCCTAATTTCCCTTATTTGAGTGCACATTAAGGGGAATAGCTGTGTGAAATCTTGGGGGACAACGCCATTTCCGATTTTAGGGGCTATATCTGTGGAAATCTTGTGAAATCTTGTGAAATCTCGGGGCGATTTTTGCTTCTAAGACAATGTGTCTAACACATCACAGCTTCATCATCACAATAATCTTTTTGGCCCACATTGTTACCTATCTTCTGTTTTTGCAGAGCTATATTTACTACAATTTTGAAGCAAAAATCGCCCCGCCTATGGTGCAATCGAAAGTGGCGTTGCCCCCCAAGATTTCATATAACTATTCCCCTTAATGTGCACTCAAATAAGGGAAATTAAGAGCTCAATAATGCTCAGAACTAGAGAGAAAATCATAAAAGAAGAAAGGAAGATGATGATGTTTTCTGTGTATTTTTCAGGATACAAAAACACTTGTGTTTTGAAGCCAAAACCAAACAGTAACTGAAGAGAGATTTTAGGAGAGAAATCTACCAAATAAAATCTGTCAAATTAAACTATAAAATTAATCCATAAAAGCTCTCTGTATTTAAGGAAAAAAAAATCAGATTTGGGGAGAAAGATAAGCAACTGTTACAACAAATTTAAAACTGAGTGGAATAGACTTTGTAACTGAAAAACTTCATAAACCTCAACTCTCAAATACAGCATGACCCTTTTAGTCTATACCACAAGTTCCATTTGCATTATATCCAATAATCCCCCACTAATGCAAAGGAAAACAAAATTGAACCAAAAGAGAAGATTCTGAGCATTTAAGAAGGCTTTAATGCAAAGGAAAACAAAATTGAACCAAAAGAAAAAGTTCTGAGCATTTAAGAAGGCTTGATATTTAAGTATTGGTATCTTGCTATCGAACCAACACGGTGAAATTTGGGCAACTTCTTTATCAAGTGGAACTCTCTTATCCAAGAAATAACTCCCAACAACACATATCTTACCCTAGGTAGCACGGATACGGGGACGGGGACGGATACGGATACGGATACGGGGACGGAAAACGGCAAAATCAAATTTTCAAAAAACGGGTACGGCATGAATTCGGCAAAAAATAAAATAAAAATAAATCTAGAAAAAAATAGTTTATTTTTAATGAGTCGAATTGTCAAAGTATATCTAGAAAAATATTACTCTATTCTTTTTAAAATTTATCTTTTCCTTGTAGTTGATGATAAAAGCTGGTATAAACAAAAAAAAATATGAAAAGAAGAACCGGTCAAAAAAGATAGGGACAATTCATTATACCACGTGCCAACTTCCAAAGGAGAGCAATTTATTATTTATTCCAAAAAAAAGAAGAACCGGTAAAAAAAAAAAGAAAAGAAAAAGAGAAGGTAAAATATAGTTGGCACTTGGCAGCCAAAAAGTCTTTTTTTATAATGATATCAGTGATTTATTTTTCTCCTCTCTCTCCTTTCATCTCTCTCCTCTTTTGAACTCTCTCCTTCTCATCTCTCTCCTCTTTTGAACTCAAACTGTCAAACACATGTCTACTGATTATTGAAAAACGACTTTCCGGCCAAAAGCTTCAAAAAAAATCCGGCCATGGCAGAGGGTACGTCTTAAAGCTTCGTGATCCGTCCCCAAAACGTCCCATCAACCACCCTAGCCGTCCCTACTGAACCCGACGTCCCCACCACTCAAGAGTCGTCACGGGGACGTTTTTCCGGCGTTTCCGTCCCGTACCCGTACCGTCCCCGTCCCCGGTACGGGAAACGGCACTCCGGGGAAGTACCCGTGCTTCATAGATCTTACCTTTGAACATTATGAGTTCTCGATAACCAACTTACCAATGACAACCATTGTACTTAGGATGCTCATCAGCTCATGAATGCTCTAGAAAAAACTTGTCAAAGTCTTTTCATAGAAGGTGGCCAGACCTTCACACTCAAGTAGGTGGTTTCATCAAGCCTATCACATAGACCACCCATACCCTGGATATGAAATCATTAAGAGCTTTTGCTCAACCTCTCAACATCAAGGCGGTGAATTCATCAACTTTGTCTTGATAGGACCACCCAAACCCTGGGATATGAATTCATTAACAGCTTAAAAAGCTTAACCTCACAAAATGTAAAAGTCATGGGAATGGGAAGAGTACAAAGAAATGAGTCTTTTCATGGCTTCGTTAGTCTTCTTGCGTAAACAAGGTTGGTATCCACCATGAATTCCTCAACTAACGGGCTTAAGCCCCATTCCTTTCAACGTATCTAAGGACTAGTATTCTGTTTAGTCCCTAAGTTAATGGATCAGCTATGTTCCTCTCATATCTCACATATTCCATAGTGATTACACCACTTTCTATCAAATTTCTCACAAATTTATGTCGAACATGTATATGTCTCTTTTTGCCATTATAAGGACTGGTTCTGGCAACATGAATACCAGCTTGTGAGTTGACTCAGCATAGATATAGAGGGGGGCAGGTCTCCCATACAATGGAATATCATCTAGTAGGTTTCTCAACCATCCCACCCAATGTTACCTAATTCCCTAATTCCCCCGTGAATCGCGAATTGAGAAAAGCGAATTATGGTCGGTTTTGGTTCATTTTTGGCTCATTTTGTGCGAATTGGTGAATTCAAAAGGCGAATTAGACAGCGAATTAGGTAACACTGATCCCGCCTCTTTCCCGGCCAAGTCTAAAGCAATAAACTCGGACTCCATAGTGGACCGGGCAATACAAGTTTGTTTAGAAGACTTCCACGAGATCGCTGCTCACATAAAGTGAATACATATCCACTAGTGGAACTCACTTCATCACTGTCAGATACCCAGTTTGCATCACAATAACCCCAATCCAACATAATGCAAACCCCAGTCCATGGTACCTCTAAGGTATTTTATAAACAAGAGCATACCGATGATCTCTACTAGGGTTATGGGTATACCGACTATATCTCCTACTAACTGCATAGTCTATATGAGGTCAAGTATAGTTCATTAGAAACATTAAACTCCCAATTATCTTAGCATACTCAGATTCGGATATACTATGACCCTTATTCTTTTTAAGTGAATGTTAGGATTCTAAGAAGTTTTAACTGGCACAACATTAAAACCGTTAAATTTCTTTAACAACTTCTCTACATAATGAGCTTGAGACAAAGAGAACCCATTACTAGTTTGGGTGACTTTAACACCCAAAATCACACCAGTTTCACCTAAATCTTTCATTTCAGATATAGAAGAAAGAAATATTTTAGTTTCATTAATAACATCAGTATGTGTACGAAAAATTAACATATCATCCACATATAGGCACACAATCACACAATTTGGACCAAACATTTTTTAGTATACACACGCATCAGCATGATTTACGACAAATCCAAAACTCAAAATAGTTTTATGAAACTTCTCATACCATTGTTTTGGAGCTTGTTTCAATCCATACAAAGATTTCTTTAGCTTACACACTTTTCGTTCCTGAACTACGAAAATCCAGAGGTTGCACTATATAAATTTCCTCCTCTAAGCCGCCATTCAAAAAAATGAATCCTCTGGCATTACGACCTTTACCACAACGACGTTGTCCATGGATCAAATTGTTTCGTGTGCTCGAGGTAGAAGTTCTGATTAAACGTACCGCTATGCTATTAAGTATTTTGATTTAAATTCCTTCCTTTTTAAGAGGTGGAATAGAATAACTCGATTAGAGCGTAATGATCATACTTTTGTAATGCATTGTATGTCCCATAATAGGTCCCATTCTCTTCTACCCTTTCCCAGGAGTCGATGACAATTCATAGCTATTACAAAGTTCGACCCAACGCTTTATTGGGGTTTTTACATCCATTTGATGTACAATCAACTTATAACTTGAAGCTAATGCAAGAAAAGCACGAATAGTTTGCGATCTTAGTCACAGGCGAGTAAGTGTAAAAGAAATCATCATCAAATTTTGAGTGAACCCTTTGGTTACTAGTTTTGCCTTATACCTATGAACTGTACCATCAAGTTTTCTTTTCCTTTTGAAGATCCACTTACAGCCAATAGCTCTGCTACCTTTAGGTAGCTCAACAAGTTCCCATGTATGATTAGATGTAATCGACTCAATTTCACAATTGACGGTTTCCTTCCAAAAACTAGCATCAATAGAACTCATAGCCTCTTCAAAAAATTTAGGCTCATCACCAAACAAGTGAAAGCATACAACAAGTTCATCTAATTATCCACATCATCGAGTTTAGTCAAAAAGGTAGTCAAAGAATCAGGAACCGAGCTAGTTTCAATTTTACGTCTTTTCCGTATTTCATAGACAATTAAAGGCATAGAAGAGGACGTGCGAGTCGACATGGGCAACTCATGAGAAGTAACATTTTTCTTTAAAGGGAAAACATGCTCAAAGAAATCAGCATCTCTCGATTCACACATTGATCTATCATTTAAGCGCATGAACCTATATGCTGCATTGTTTTCAGCATTACCAACAAATATAGCATCGAAGTTCTTAGGTCTAGCATTTTCCCGCTTCAAGGAAGGTAAACCCACTTTAGCCAAACACCCCCACCTTTAGATATTTTAGGTTAGGTCCATGACTTTTCATAGTTCATAACGGGTCTTATCTAGCTTTTTATGTGGTACTTTACTTAACACAAAGTATAGCTCAAACGTTTCTTGATATCTCACCTTTTAGATTCTAAATTGCAACCTCCTAACAGCAAAGACAAAACTTATTTGTAGCCCCATAGTTATTGATGGTAGTATGGCACCAGCTAACAAGCATACTTATTTTAACACCTTATCACTAAAATCACGTAAGTAAGAAAGCAAGCTTTAGCCGTTTAAACCATCACCTGCCATTCTTCTGGGCATTGAGAAGGATCTGTAAATGCCTGGCTTTCACGGAAGGGGTCTGTTAAGAAATACTTTCCAAGCATATTTTCTTGTTTAGGTATGACATGGACAGAATTTGAATGTCCATTGAAAATAGAGGGTTTTACTGATGCAGATTCCACTCTGGCATTATGACTCTCCAAAACATCCTGCCATCCCCACAGCTCTTTTTGATGTTTTTGTGATTGTCTATCTTCATCAATCTCCAGAGAGGAGGTGGTTGACTTTGCTTGATAACTGCCTGTAACAAAGCAAGTACTCCTGTAAGAAAAATATAACCTTTTGGGTTGTTTAACTCTCTGTCATAATCTCATTAAACCCTCTTACAAAAAAATAACACAATGCTTAAATTTTCATGGTTCTTATATGATCCGGTCACTAAGTGTATAACTTTAGACAATTACAAGACCAATAAACTACAGGAAACTCAAGAAGATTTTGAACTACTGATATAGGCAGTTTATTAAAAAAAAATTGAACCAAAACTTAACTATCTAATATAGATGACTGCAACTTAAGAAAAGAGAAAAGTCCTGAGCTTGCCAGTGAATATGGTTTGCACGCAGCATGCCACATCATATCAGTTTGTATCCAACTTAGGTCAAGACGCTTTTCTTATAAAAGATGTGTTACAAGTGACAGTATTTAAAATCAAAAGAGCATTCAAGAAAGCAATTAGTGAGATTTAATCTTTTCTTGAAGATGTTTAGAAGATGCTTCTTTATACTTAATTTCTTCTATGAGGATTGTCAGAGCCACAAAGCATGCAATGTATAGAAAGTATACCTGACTCAGCATCTCCATAATCTGATGCCTGACCACTGTTGAGGCTTCTACTATCAGTGTTTTGAGAAAGCATCTGACAACTATTTTGTTGCAGATCCGAATTCATGGAACTATCAGCTTCAGAATTGCATATAATTTGTTCAACTTCCGGGGCATTCATAATAGCTTCTTCAGTCTCTTTAGAGCGGTTTATATTTGTCCTATAGCCCTAATAATGACAACAAGAAGGAGATAGTTGTTGAAATGTAGATGTCGGCAACAAATTTGGAGTCCCTTAACTAATCCACTTATCCTTCCCATAAGAGAACCAGAAATACACACATTTTACGCATGCTGCATATAGTGTTTTATACTAGTGGGTAAAAGGGAGGGAGAATTATGGTTTACCCTCGTCATTAACAGCAAGCATGGCCTTCCTATGTTAATTAAGATTTGAAAGTAATTTCTTAATATACTCAAAACCTCCCCCATCCCTGTCTTGCAGAATAGATAAAATGGCACACCATTATACAGGAGAATTTTGGTGGCCCATTTTGTTGATAAAAAGAAGTGATTGGAGATAATGAACAATATTACTATATGATCATATGATGAGAAATGCATGGATGTGGTGGTAGATAATTAATGAATTTAGATTGAGAAAGAAGAGAAAAAAGATGTACACACTTTGTACTTTCGCAGTATTCAAATACTCCACTCTGACCATCACTTGTAATTTATAAGTAAAGAAAACAGTCATGTGAGGTCCTGTTAGATTCATCTCAATATATATCTTCAAGCTATCGACTTTATAACTTCTACTTGTTGATAATTAAAGATATTATTGGTCAGAGTCACATGTCGGCAAACTTTGAGACAGCTCGAAAAGCAAAGTTAAATAATATATTCACCGATGATCAGTAAAATGCATCTCTCAAAGTAATTTGACGATTAGTAGAAGTTCGATTGTGCAGGTTTCAATGCATTGAGAATAGTACAAGGTGTTCTGCTCATTGCAGCCAACTTTCAGAATTTTCAGCTAATTTCACAGTTAGTCTATCTCATCTGCTTTAGGTGATCAGATAAACAAATATGGAAATGCTGTCAATAACGGCTGCTAACCTCTTAAAAGTCTGATATTATATCTAAAGTTGCTAAATTCGAGTGCTAACCTTCACTTCCCTATAGTGAACAAGGACAATGTGCGAGAGCTCCCTGCAGAGAAAAGAATGTTACGAAATTAATACACTCAGCACTGTTGTTCATACAAAAGGGATATTTGACACAACACACTAATTATCAAATGCAGTACGTTTAAATGAAGAACGGCTGACATACCCTTACTTAATATTGTGGCAAATTCTATAGAATTGACTACTAAGTTGAAATAATACTGTGCAATTCTTCTAAATCTACAGTAAGATGACAAACATTATCAAAATATAATTTGGGGAGTGCGGAAAGGTTAACAAGAACAAACTTGTCACCGCAAACTACCCAGCACAATAGTTTTGTTGCTTGTCAATAAGCTAGGGGACATATAGGTTATATGCGTCTAACCCGAATAATAACATGATGAATCCAAAACGTTATTATTAATCACTCAAGTATAATAAAATACATACGAAAAATATGTACAGCCTTTCAAAAAAAGGGGCTATTGTGAGAACCACATATGGTCGATCCGTGAAGATAATAGAACTTTCTACCATCCAACCCTGTGAAAAAGGCCATGGGAGGTTCATCATTGATAGGGAATTCCTGGCTGGGATCTATTACCTTAGATAAGTGGGCTTGCTCGCGTCATAAGTACTTGACTCGGGAAAAAAGAGGTTTTCAGAAATCAATATTCATTTGCCTCACACCTCTCTCCTCACCCTCCAAAACAGAAGATAAGCAAGAAATAATTGCAATTTTCTTCCGTCACCAATCACCATAGATGCCTAGCTATACCAAATGAAAGTTAGGTCGCCTCATAAGGTCATGACTCATGATTAAAATTTCTTCATCAACATATGTGACAAGGTTTATACAGTAAATTTCTGGCCAGGTTTATCCCAGCATCAGCTACTTAACACCAATCTCCACACATTCTGACGCACTCTAAGTAAATCTCAATCAATAAAACTGGATATAACAAATACTAGACATCTATTTATACAACACACCAGTGTATGATATTTGATTCTTTTCTTGTTCAATAGAACAGCTTATTAGTCTATCATCAGTACAATAGTAAAGATAACAAATTCTGGAACAGATGAGAGTTTTTGACAGCATGGATCGGTCTCCATATGCACATTAATCATTTTACGTTACTATGCTTCGGTAGCAATGATGGAGGGAAAAATAGGTAAGGGAAGGTGAAGGAAAGGAGGGGGTGATAAGGGCTTTGGTAACAAGGAGGGGAAGCAAAATTATCAGATTCTCATTCCTGCCCTTCTCCCATGTTTTAAGTGAAAAAAAAAAAAAAATTCTGTCCCTTTCCCTCCAAATTCTCTTATACAAACTAGGCATTGTTTGCTTTGATATTATCAGGGGAAAGGAAGGAACCAGTTTTTTGGTTCTGGGAAAAAAAGTTCTCACACCCATACTGTTACCACCATTAAAGCTTTCATATTCCATCACATATGAGTAATGTAATGGACTAATGGTCCACTCTCACGAAGCCTACCCTGCCGCCACCACCTCCCTATGGCCAAAGAACCACCAGCTCTCCCCTATCTCTATATACATCACCACAGTAAAAGGAGAGAGAGATATAGAGTGAGGAAGATACAGAAATTCACCCAAAGAACATTAAACCATGTCAGAAGCACCATATCAGCAAGTAGATCAGACAAAGAAAAGGCCAAATTCTAAGTATCCATGTCAAAACTGGCCATGGTAATGGAGAATTTGGCCTATCAATGGCTAAGAATCTTAGGGAGAGTGGAGTAAAGGTATATGAATCTTGGTTCTTTTATTGGAGGAAGGTGGCAGCCTAGGGATGAGCACTGGAAGGGAGAGATAAGAGAGAAAGTGAAGGATAGTATAAGGATAGTAAGAGGAGGGAGAGTCTAAGGACGGTCAGAGAAGATGATTATAGGGAAAGGAGTATGGGGGAGCAGCTTTATTGATATAAAGGTAAATCAAACAAGGGTAACGAAACAATAACGGGTTCAAAGTTCAAACCATTCCTCCACCTATCTCCGATCCTTTCTAATTTTGTTATAGGATTTGAACCAAACAGGTTCTTAGAGTGAGAGTGTGAGACAAAAGAGACCTTAAAGCATGACTAGCATACGTGATTGAGAATATACATTCTGCTAATATTATCATGTAAATACCTGACAGGCGAACCAAATGCTTCATTAGGCCTAACTTAATTCTATGACATGTAAGCAAACTAGAGCTATCACATGAATAAGAAGAAAAGGCATAAGGATAGAATAACCCACCTATCTACCTCCAGGCTATACGTGCATGTATATCCATAAAAAGCGTATGCATGTTAAGAATGTATGAAAACTAAAGACAAGATTGCCAGATGGCCAATTAAGACAAAATATCAAGAGTGTGTTGCATAGAAGCTCAATTACTCGGGATCTTATAAAACTCACTCTTCTAGCATCCAATAACTTCTTCTTTGAAAATTTTCATTCTCTTCCCCGTGGGCATAGTAGCAGTGCAGCACATCGACACTTCCAATCTACACATGGACATTTATTAGAATTGCTACAAGTTGAGAATTGAAATGAAATGAAAACTCAATCCTGGTAAAATAGATGATAACACATCAACAAGACAAGTCTTTCCAGAGAACAAATTAGATTTAGCAATGTGCTACCTCATCCCACTCCCAACCCCAGTCATAATCAGATAATTGTTCCCATACGAAACATGATATATTAAACCATTGTGTCCGGTGACCTAAAAGAAACTACAGATGATCTGCCTCTTGCCTTCAGCCTCTCGTGAGCCTCTTTAATTGACTTTCCATCCTTTTTCTTCCTCCAACTATGACCATCCTTCCTAAAGTATCTCAGTACCTTTCTGTCAAACAAGAAGAGTGAGCCACCTGCAAAGAAATAATATATCAGCAAATGACAATACTAAGTACATCCTCAATAAGATACCCTGGTCAATTCACAGATCAACCTACGTATACTACTACATTAAATATAAGGAAAAATTTCATAAAAAAACCTTTTATAACCAACTTTTTTCAAAAAACTACCTTTTAGAATTGTTCTTTCAAAAAACTACCTAAAATAACAAATTCCTTTCAATATACTACCACTAGAATTTTTTGCACGCGATGCGTGCTTGAATTTTTTTTCCAAACAAAAACTCGATTTTCTTCAGCATAAGAGTCAAAATTTGAACATTAGACATATGAAGTATAATTGTTTTTAGTTGCGAAATTTGATTGGTTTAGTTTCTGTCACTTAAGTCTCTCACCATTATTTTTGTCTTTTTTTTTTTACTTTTCAAAGTTAAATTCTATGAACAAAATAGAAATTTTATTGAATTTATTTATGATTTCTAATATTATAATTTTTTAGTTGATTTTTGAATTAAGTACAGTACTAACTTCTAAATTCTAAATACTATAAAAAAGTAAATAATTTTTTTCCCTGTCTAACTTCTAAATTCTGATGTCACTACAAATACACCTCTATTTTTATCATAACCCACCATTAATTGTGAATGGTTCTTGAGAATAGTGATTTGTAAGTAAATTTTTATAAATGTTTTTGTATGTATTGATGTTCTAGGTTATTAGTTTTAGTTTGTATGTTAATTTTAAGTTTTAATAAAGTTTCTTGATTATAGGAAGTGATTCGCGTGATTTTTACAACGTGATTTTCTCAATTGTATGAGTGATTTGTAAAGTTTCTTCTTTTGAGTGATTTGTGAGTGAGAGTTGTAAATTAATTTGCGGTAGTTTTCTTTGAGTGTCGATTTTGATTTTGACATTCCGTTTGTAATTTAGAAAAGGAAAGGGGGGTTCAAAATAGGCATTTCAAAAGAGGACATCATTGCTCCCCCTTCCCTTATATAATAGAGATTTGACTGTTAACGAGGTTTAACCACTAATAATGCGGTAACCCAAAATGATTTTCTCTCCTCCCCTCTCGTTTCCCTCGTCTTTCCTCACTACCCCATTAGCAACAAGTCAACAACCCTTATGATTTATATTAACTATTAACATAAAATAGTAGTGTTTTGAAAGAAATTTGTTATATAAGGTAGTTTTTTGAAAGAAAAATTTTAAAAGGTAGTTTTTTGAAAGAAAAATTTTAAAAGGTAGTTTTTTGAAAAAAGTTGGTTATAAAAGGTAGTTTTTTGAAATTTTGCTTGACTATAATGAATACAAGAAATAACAAAAGAGAATGGTTTAAGGATACCAACTAACTTTAGCAACAAATACATGAGATACCATATAGAAAGGAAATTTTAGATAAGTGCACTTAAAATGACAGAGAGCCAAAGTTAAAGGTTTAATGTGAACTCACGCTAAAGAAATGAAATTTACAGACATGCAAAAGGCATATATTGGTGAAGTCATAGTAAAAATGAGATATTAACTGTGTTAAGATATTGGCTAGCAGCTGCAAGCACAGACACAACAGGCAAGTTCGACTCTCAAACAGGACTTCGAATATTTAAATAAAGACAACTCATAATCTTCTCAATGTTCCAAAATGTACCAGAATAAGTGAGGCTACAAGAGAAAAATGAAGGCTTATATTTGTGATAATGGATATTGCAAGCTACATCAACAATAGGCTTTAATAACATACTGGCAATCTGAATCATGAGCATTCAAAGGACAAGAGAGCAGACAATCATACTGGAAGGTTTTTTCGGAGGCTCTGGGGCAACATTAAAATTCTCATAATTCCGAAGAATCTCACAAATTTCAGGTGTCCGCAGCCATCGATGTTGAGCTTCAAGGAGCAGTTGTTCGATGTCTGCATTCTCATAAAAAGGCAGAAGTTAATGTACAAACCAGATAAGATAAATCAAATCATGAAATTAGAGGAACCTGCAAATCTACACCTTTCAACACAACGTCAGCATCAAAAACTCAAAACAAATAGATAAGCAAAAGGCATGGGAAATAAGTTTAAAAGGGAGAACAGGCAAACACTGTGGACGCATTTCACACCCACAAACTTACATAATCACATGCACGTTGAGGAAGAATGTCCGGAAGAAAGAGAAAAACAAATTGAACTCATGATACCAGTTTTAATATGTCACCCTTAATCCTATTATTCTTCGTCTTGTCAACCTAACATGGACTTCTAGGTCCTCGTGATACCACAAAAAGAGACAAAAAAGTAATTGGCTAATTAGACTCTCAATGAAGCTCAAAGTATATCACCTTTCCCATATGCTATTCCATTCAAAGTTTAGAGCAAACCTTCCAAAGCATATACTTCCTCAGCGCCACATTAACTACAACACATTGCATATAGGAAAAATACACTAAGGCTGACCCTGCCCCATGGCCACGAGGGAGAACAGCCCTAGGCCCAACTCAAAGGAGGGCACAATCTAAATGATTCAATATATAACTAATAAAAACATAGGATGCTATTTGTTAGTTGGGCTCATGTGCTAAGTAGTCTGTTTAGTAGTGAACGATCATGTGAAGATAAAAGGTATTAATTGCTTTTCAAATGTCAGCATATCCTACCCAAGTAGGCAAGTACCTAGTTGAACCTTCTAAAACTAGCTCTTGCTTTCCTTGGACTTCCTTTATCTCCTTTCTGTTATTCAACTACGTTCACTTTGCAATTTAAGTACTAAATCAGCATTCACAGAAACTCCTCGTCTCCCTCATTTGTCCATTATGCAAGACCAAGAGTTTTTATATTCTTTGGGATAAAAAGAATGATTTTCCTCATCTCCCCCATGTCTTCCCATCTGATGTGTCCTTTGTAGCTATATGCAATAAATTTAGACTTGGTTTTGCGGTTTGTTTAAACTTGGTGTAACATGAATTTATGCAACCAATTTTTTGTGCGCTTGAGATGATAGCCTACTAAATCCCTGAGTAATTTTTGAAATCATTTCATTCTCCTTTTAGCAATCTCTCAACAAACTCCTATACCCTATATGTCTCTCAGACTCTCACTATAAAAGAAGTTGTAAACTCATGGAGATGCTTTTTAGATGATTAGTGAGGTGAACAACCTTACCTATTGGGTTGGTTATGAGCCTTGAGGACATTATGTTTCAACTAATCTCTTGCTTAATGTTAAGTCATTGGAGATAGACTTGAACCTGTGGGTCGTTTTGTTCTACATTTCATAAATTGAATTTCATTGTTCATAACCCATTTCTCCAAAGTACGAGTATTAGATCAATGATATTTTATAGGTCCGGCTGTTGCCATTTAAGCAAGATCATATTAGTAAGACAGGGGCAGCACATATGTGTATGCTAAGTTGAATGTGTGGAAACAAGTTAAAAGATAGGATCTAAAATAAAGATATTTGAAAGAGAGTCGATTACTATGATTTGAAAATATTAGACGTTGACAGTTGCCTAGATGATGAACCAGTATGGATAGATCAGAGTTCATATCATGGAGAATATACACGAATTGGAGGGAAGCCAAAGATGACTTGGACAGAGGGCGATAGTAATGACATGATAAATTTAGGTTTAGGGGAACACAAGCACTTACCGGGAATAGGGATAAAAATCTATGTGGACGACCACTAGGGGTATTAATGTTGCCAACCTCATCTATTAAAATCATGGTATCTGTGTCATTGTTGTATTACCTATTTATCATTTTGATACATCTTCATCTCAGAGAGATGATTCTAGATATCTCCTCAAAATCGGAAATCACGAACACTAGGGGTATTAATGTTGCCAACCTCATCTATTAAAATCATGGTTTCTGTGTCATTGTTGTATTACCTATTTATCATTTTGATACATCTTCATCTCAGAGAGATGATTCTAGATATCTCCTCAAAATCGGAAATCACCAACACAGATGCACCAACACCATCATATCTTAAACTTTCTTATTTCTTAAGCTCCATTTAGCTATTCAAGATGCAAACCATGCCTAGAACATTACAGAAGATACAAAGGAAAACGAAGTAAAAGATAAGTGGGTTCAAAATATTTCACATCAATGAATTCAGGGGCGGATCTATAAAGGGTCTTGGGTGGCACAGGCCCGACCAAAAAAAATCAATTATCTGATTTTATTAACATCAGCCAGATTTTATAATAGCATAAATACGATTCCCGCGCCAGAAGTTCATACAATCCAACTTGCTCCAGTGGTGAAAGCTCTACCAACTCAAGAAACGCGGTTCTTTTATATCACGGGTTCGACTTCCCTAGCTGCCAAATTCAACTTTTCTTTTTCTTTTCTTATTTTTCTTTTTCCTCTTTTACCAATTAACTATTCTCCTTTGGATCTTTTTAGCTCTAACTTAAACCAATCTTTTTTTCACTTTGTACCTATTGTCATATCAAGTATGATCAAGATTTTTTCAAACAAATACTTAAAAATAATTTTACTATGTAAAATCTTGTATTGTGATTATTTGTCAATCTATTGGTTTACTTAGGACCCCCAAATTCAAAATCCTAGATATGCCCCTGTCAATGATCAATCTAGTGAATGCGGTGTTTCAAGATTCATCTATTCAAGCAATTGCAAGTTATTCTGCTCAGCTCTATCAACAAATATGATGCTAAGTATAGCTGTTACCAAGAACCACGCAACAAAAAGCGCTAACAAAATGTCAAATCAAAATCACAAACATCAAATTCACGGCAAAACTAAATGTACAAATCGGCGACATTTTTGCTCCGCGTATAATTAGTCCAGTTACAAATTACAATGCGATTCAATGCAAAGCACAACCAGTTAAAGAAAATGGGGGAGAAATACAAAATTGAAAAGAGAGAGAAAGAGGTTAAAGATAACTCACCAAATTGATTCGTGAGAGCCATTAAAGTGATGAAACCCTCGTAAAACTACGGAAATGAAGAAATTGAGTGGAATTTTTGCCTTCTTGGAATGTAAATGATGAAATGAGAGAGCATATCAGAAATTGAATGGTTCAACAAAGCGATTATTAGATGACACTATGACAGTAGGCAATTAGAAAGGAAGCAACGTATGAACTACTACTATGAAGGTGGACATCTGTGAAGTGTGATCTGTGTAATTAGTAATTACAAAGACCGCGGAGGTGCGTATCCGGCTAATCTCCTCAATTTGGTAAGCATGAACGCGGATACTTTTCGCCAATTGTTAGTCACCACTCGTCAAGTTTTAGTTTTTGGAGAGACGGTCTCACGTTAGTGTTAATTAGAATATTGTAAAGCAAAAAAAAATTACTAAAATATTCTAGGATGTGGATCACTATCTTATGGTGGAATATAGGTGGGTTATGCCTTGTTTTTTTTTACTTATTTTCAATTCACTTAAAACACTTTTTCATGTTTACTTATCTCGTGATTCAATTTAATTTATTTTCTCTCATTTCAAAAAAAAAAAAACAAAGCCTTAATTATTTTTAATGTTGAAACCTCGCGTGCGAGGTATATTTTCAGAGAAGAAGATGTGAGAGTGAGGCAACAGAAACTAAGAATTGATGGAATATGTACCAAGATACGGAGATTTAGGGGAATCATTGAGAATAAAGGGAAATGAACAAAGAAAACAAAGAGAGAATTAGCCCATTAGGGTATAAGTGGAATGGAAAAGAAAGGAGGGACAAATAATGAAAACTCGTGGTTATTTATATGTCATGTGACCTATACGTGGGGGGGTCAATCTCCTATATTCTGACATAAGATATTGGTCTGTAACCTAAAACGTTTTAATTTATTAGATAGTTTTTAATATATTTTTCTATTAAGCAGTTTTTTACAAAAAGTTGATTTTATGGTAGATTCTAGCAAATTAAAATTCCCAACTTTTGGCTTTTGAACAAAAGTAAAAACTAATCGTTATCGGATTTTTTATATGGGTTGTTGGCTTTTCTTTACATTTTTCTAAGAATAAACTTTACCAAAAATGTTTATAAACGATAAATATATATAGTTAATACAAACATTTGATCAAGCTATCCAAATAAAAGAGGCAACAACCTATTTCTCTAAGGTAGCATAGTTTCATTTTAGTGCAAGGCATTTAAATTATTAAAATATCAATCTAGTTTCCAACTATTGACTTTATTAAAAAAATAAATTTAAGTAACCCTCTTTCATAATATTCTTGTTTAGCATGTTGATTTTCTTCCAAATTCAAGCAAATTTCAAGCTTCATTTTCCTTGTGTGATTGATCGATTTGTCTATATTTTAGGATATAATCCTTTTATCCCTAAATAAAGTGTCAATTTCTTATGGTCACAAGTATTAAGAAGAAATCATGTGTAGGACCTTAGTTGTATTAAATCATAATTAAATGTAGAAGTTGGTACACTTTTTATGAATTGTTTATTAAGAGAGAGAATGTAGGTCATATGGGGAAGTCAGTGATATTGTAAAAATTGAAGCGAAATAATATTTTAATTGGTGGACCCACACCAAATAAGGAATTGGAAAATCTATTTTGGACATACATAAATTGAAAAATGGACACTCTATTTAGGTTATGTTCAATTCACCTTATTTTTGCTTATTTTAGATCAGATTAGATCATATCAGAAAAAAATAAGTTGAGATCATATCAGATCAGAAAAAATAAGTTTAGATCATATCAGTTCAGATCATGCTTATATTTAAAAACTCATTATTACTATTAATATTTACTAGTACATTTGTTTCAAAAGGATTATTATTGTTGTTGTTGTACTTATTAATTATTAATATTGGTAATCATTGTTATCATTATTTTAAGTTATTTTGTTGCTATTAAATAATAGAATATTAAAAGTCATGTGTTAAGAACATAACATTTGCGCAAAAATAAGAAATATATAAAATATGATAACTCAAATTCATGACAACGAAATTACTAAGTTCGGATTACATTTCAAAATAAGCTAAGTGCGAGATACAAATTAAAATTTAGATCCGATATATCTCTTCCTACCGAATTCTAAATCTCTCTAGTTATTTGAAGTTGCATCCTATCCATTTCTTTCTTGCGCAAGTCATTGAACATATCACAAACTGATCTATTTGGTGCAATATTTACGATCCTTAAAATCGGTATATCCAACTCATACAATCGGATGAAATTTTGGAGTGTGAATGCATAAACCATTCGATTGATATGGGACATCCATGTTCGGCATGTTTGACAATATTTTCAATCTCTTTTTAATGGTTCCAAAACATCATTCAATTGCAGTACGGACAGATGAGTGACGATAATTAAAGTTTTCTAACACGCCTTTTGGAGGAGGGCCGTTTTGAAATTCAGGAATGTGATATCTTATATTTTTATTTTTAAACGGACTCAAGTCCAATAGTATTTGGATATCCAGCTCTACCAAATAACATCCAATAGTGACGATATCATTGTTTGTATATCTTATTTTATTTTATATGAAAAAAATGAGTTCAGTCTGCCGACTTCTCAAGTGTGAAACATTTTAGAAGTGCTCTTATAAATTAATGACTTGGGTTATAAAATTATTTTCAGTAATTATTATTATTATTATTATTATTATGATTATAATTATTGTTGTTGTTATTATAATAATGATAATAATTATTATTATTATTACTAATAAAAGTTGTGTAAAAGTTGTGATAGAAATAAAATGATAATAATAGTAATACTATAAATAGTATCTTATAATGTACTCCCTCCGTTTCCTAAAGATCTTCCCACTTATTGTTCCTACAGATACCAAGGAAAATCAAGTTGTGTGGGGCATGGTGTGAGTAAAGTAGGAGAGAGAAAGGGGTTAAGATAAATAAACAAATAAAAAGGGGTTAAAATAGGAGAGAGAAATGGAGTAAAATTGAATTAATAATGTAATGGTGGACCATATGATAGTAACATGAGAGGGTAGATAGAAAAATTTGTTTTACCAAATAAGGAATAAAGCAAAAGAGGGAAGATCTTTTGGAAATACCCTTAAACGGAAAAAGGGAAGATCTTTAGGAAACGGAGGGAGTATTGTATAATATGAATTTACAAAGTAATAATATAACATTAATAATATATTTTATAAAAGATAAGATCTTGTAAATCATATCAGATCAGAAAAAATAAGTTCGGATTACAAAATTTCAGGTGAACTAAACATAGCCTTAGGGATGGAGGGAGTACATGTCAAGCATGTAATGAATGATAAAACACATGTAATTCATTAATTTCAAGAGTCAATCAATGAAAAAAGTATAAATTATAAAGACACCATATTGAAACACACAGGACAAAGAGAAAATGTACAAAACTTTAGGACATCAAAGTGATATTTTCTCTAATATGTTAACTTTATTTGCATGCTCACTATATATTTAACGGTTTTTTCACCGGGTACTCCTGTAATTTTTCAAAATTCATGGGGTACCCCTACTTTTTTTTTCTAATGCACCAGATACCCTTACTATTTCAATAAAATTCACAAAACACCCTTAATGACTAACGATGTTGAGTTTTCGTTAGTCTTAATCCTAGTTAACCCTATGATCCTAATTAACACTCTAACCCTAACCCTAAAGCCCTAATCCTAACACCCTAACACCTAACCACCCAACCACCACCTTCCCCTACTCCTCCCCCACCCACGAAGCCCCCCACCCCTCCCCCACCACCCCGTCGAATTCCCCCTCCCCCACCCCACCCCGTCGAAATCCCCATCCCCGTCAATGGCCTTTTCTGCTGTTCTTAGAGGTCTCAATCTCTTTCTCCTCCTTCGTCATTGATATCCTTGTTTTCGAAAACGAAAACTAATATCGAAAATGATTTCGAAAGTGATTTTCGAAAATGATTCCGAAAATTAATATTGGGGAGGGTGAGAGGAGGTGATGTGGTGGATGGTCTGGTGTCGTGATATTGATGAGCGGTAATAGGTGATGCAGTGGTGGCGGTTTGGTGAGGTGGGAGTGTGAGAGGAGGTGAGGTGGTGGATGAGTAGGGGTAAGGTTTTAAGAAAATCAACAGGGGAGGGGGGCTGCTGCAAGGGGAGGGGGCCGGGGTGGGGGTGGGGGTGGGTTGGGGAAATCGACGAGGGCGAAGGGATGCTGTAGGGGGTGAGGGAGGGAGGGAGAGAGGGAGGGGGGGGAGGTGGTGGTGGTTGGGTTAGGGTTTGAAGTTATGGGGTTAGGGTAGGGTTAAAGGTTAGAGTTTAGTTAATTAATTAGGGTTTAATTAGGGTTAGAGGGGTTAATTAACCCTAATAACTAACGGAAACTTGACACCTTTATTCATTAACGGCATTTCGTACATTTTACCCCCAAAGTAAGTGCACTTGTTGCATTAAAAAAAAAAGTAGGGGTACCCCATTAATTTTGAAAAACCACAGGGTACTTGGTGAAAAAACCGTATATTTAATTTAGGTTAATTTGTCAGAAACCACTTTTTATAACCACTTTTTTGTGAGAAACCACCTTATTGTTGGACGCCACCACTTGCTGGAATCCGGTGGTTGACCTCGATTTTCCGGCATTGACCATTAGATTTTCGCCATTCTTCCCCCTTTATAGTTCTCCCCCCTCACATCCCCCGACAACACACTCTCCCCCCTCACAACCCCCGGCAACCCCCTCCCCCTCGCATCTCCTGGCAGCTCCCTATCCCCCCTCGCAAACCGCGGCAACCCCCCCCCAAACGACCATCCCCACCCTCCAATTTTCCTCGATTTTCCCTCCAAGCCCATCATCTTCCTTTATCTCTCTCTTTCTCTCTCTTCCTTCATTTCATCTGTGCATTTGAAATTCTTAGAGTTATATAATAAGATTTGAGCTTGGAACTAACTTGAAATTATTGAAATTGAAACACAATTTCACGACACAAATCCAGATTGACTATAGACATTTATTCATTGATAGAATATTAATCAATTTATGAAGCTCCCCCAAGTAAACACAGAGGCACACAAAAAAAGAAAAAGAAATTGAGAGAATGTAACACTGAAGGGTAGAATCTTGAAGAAAATAAGAACTTCCATCAGACTAAAAACAAGTAGATGAATCGAAGGAAGAGAGAGAGATGAATCGAATGGGTTTGGGGGAGGGATCAGGGGAAAAAAAAGGAAAAAAGAAGGGTGTTATGACATATGTTCCAGTAATCAAGGGGTAGATAAGGGTGGTGAGAATAGTGTAAAAAATGGGAATGTACAAAATTATCAACATGATACGTAGATAGTGCATATGACATTGATAATTTGGGACCACGAGAAAAATGAGAGAAAAACTATAGAAAAAGTATCCTTCAATTTTTTCATTATCATGAAAAATATTATTATAAATTGTGATGTGTTATTATTCACATAGCACCGTAATAAATTATGTGAAATGTAATTTGAATTGTTTGGAAAAAGTCCTATTAAAATACACAAATTATCTAGAAAGACTGCCTAACTTTAACAATAAAGTTAGACCAGCCCAAACCCAATTTTAAAAGAGAATCCCAACCTTTTTCAACACAGGGACCAATCCCAATCCAGCGTCATTACTTTTTTCTCCCTCACGAGTCTCTCTGCTCACCTCACCTCACCTCTTTCTCTTTGCTCATCTCACCTCTTTCTCGCTCCTTTCTCAATTTCTCCTCCTTTTTTACCTAACTCATTCTTAGTTTCTCAGTTTCACTCTGCTCGAAAATTTAGGAGGATTTTTGGTATTTGTTAAATTAGGGTGTTCGGATACTGAATTAGAAGGATGATGAAGGTGTGTTCGACATTCAGACGAAATTCGAGGTTTGGTTTATGTTAATTTCGATCTTGTTTCTTCCATTTCATTTTTAGATATGTTTGTTTTTTTAATGTGATTTTCATCTTTTTTGCAGATAATTTCTCTCTCCTCTTTTTCATTTTCTCTTTTTTGTTTGTGAGTTTGATCTTGCATTTCGTCGAATAAGTTGAATTTGAGATTATGATTTAGTTGATTATACAGACTCTTGTGGAGTGGTTTTAAACGCTTGAATTGATGTCCTGTATTCAATTTTGAGTTTCAGTTACTTCCTAATGACGCAATTTTAGTAACATTTGCTTGTTAATTTCATTTTTTCGATCTTTTAGTTGAACATCTGCGAGTTCAATTCTTTCATTCGTGGTGATTTTATGAAATTGTGATCATTTAAGTAGGTGAACTGTATGATTTTGATCCTGCAATTTGTCCATTATGTTGTATTTGTAATGATGATTTGGTTAATTCTTGCAATATTGTGGAGTAGTTTTGTTGATTCTTATACTTTGGACGCTTGAATTGAATATCTTGGATCAAATTTTGTGGAGTGGTGATTATATTGCTGATTTCGAATCATCATCAACTTATTTGTAATTTTCATCTCTGATTTTTAGTTGTTTGTTGATGAGAGAGATGTGAAGCTTAAAATGAATTACATAAGCTAAGCCTCCACATCAATTGCAATCAATAGTCCTAAGGTAATTTTGAATTATGTTTTTGTTGAATCCTCTATTTTTTCGTCTCTGATTTTAGAATTTTTCATCTGATTTTGAGTTGCTCTGTTCCATTGTATTGCATTGCATTGTTTTTTTTTGTTTTGCTGAATCTATTTTGTGTTTTTTTAGATGGATGAAATGTATGAAGGTTTTGAACAGTTTTTGTTGGAGGATGGACATAAGTCTAATGAATTAGGTGCTTTTATTGTTGTGGAATTCGCACTTAATTCAAGGTTTGAACAATTTTTGTTGGAGTTTTCACAAGATCATGAATTAAATTCAGATGTTTCTGTTGTCGTTGAGTCTAATGTTGAATCGAGGTCTTTCGTTGTACTTGTATGTTGGCTTTTTAATTTTTTTTTATCTTAGTCCCTTTTTTTGTCTTATATTAATCTTTTTATGGAATAAATTGGTCACTTAATAAACTGTCATGATGTCTTTTGTGTTGTTATTGATTTATGGTAGAAAATAATGTTGTTGATCGATTCTCCGGCGATTGCATTTGCCAAGTCAGTCTCGTTGACTCAGAACTCATCCTTACGAAAACTCAATGCGAAGGCACCAGAGTTTGTGCCGAAGAAGCCGATTTCGCCGACTCCGACGAGCATGATTCCTACCTTTGATCCTAGAGTGATGATTGTTCCTCCTCCTCCGCCTCTTCTGCCCGCGATGGTTCATGTTTATCCTACATCGAAGATGGTAGTGGTTGGGTTCCGATTTCTGAGGTGCCAAAGAGCTCAACTTTTCTTGATCCAAGTTCAGATATTTCACCACCTGTGTAATCGAAAAGCTAGGTATGACACAACTTCTCCAGAGGCTGGGGTAGATGCTTCAAAGTTAGGTAGAGAACTTACTGATCTAGATCTGCAACCACCACGACAGTGTCGCCAACGTAACGACACTCCTTCACCAGGGCGTGATGATTTGTCACCACCTAGACAACGTCAAAACAAAGTTAAAGAATTCTAGATTGGTGTAGCTTCTTGAATGATTATAATGGTCACATGATGAATTAGAACCTAAAGTAGAGTACCACTCAGCATAATTTTGCAAAACAACAAACCAGTGGTAATTGTTTTTTTTTTGCTAAGCAGTAATTGTTTTGTTTGTACTTCTACTAATTAAACAAAGTTCTACTTTTGTTCAAAACTGATTAATGATCATTGTTAGTAAGCAAATCAGTTTTTGTTCAAACTACTTTCTTGGAGAGGATCTAGTTGCTGGTCCGGATTCCTTCACAGGAGAAGTTTACTTCGGGGGAGATGGTTTTTGCGGCTTTTACAGAACTACAGTGGTTTGAATAAAAAGGGGTCAATGATGATTTCCGTTGTAGTTTAGTTTTCGTAATAATATTTTGAGTTAATGTTTTCATTCCAATAAGCCTTGTTCACCGCGACGGTAACACTCTCAAAGTCGATGCGACGTAGTTTAAATGTGTATGGATTTTGGGAGTGTTACATAAACTGGTCACAAATAGATCTAAACTGGTTACTAAATGAGTTGAAATAGATACTTAATGCCTGTAACAGTTTCAGTTTCATTTAAAAGAGTCTTGTTAGTGTCCATATATTATAAAAGAGTCTAAAAAATGATAATAAGAAACTAATCAACAATCAAGTTATAGTGGATACTAAATTAATTAAAGTGGCTACCAAAGAACTTAAACTGGTCACATAAGAAAGTAAATTCCAGAAAGACGTTCAAGATCCTTTCTCTGACTCTCATACATTTCCCTCTCATAAGGTTTGGTTTTCAACCCTTGAAGCTCCAACTCCAGTAACTTTGCTTCATTATCGAACAACTTCAACTTAGCTTCCAATGTACCCTTTTCCTTCTCCATCTCCTCCGAAAATTCTTTATCCAACAACTCAACAGCCTCATCATCACCCCTCATATACGGCAAGTAACTATCTATAATATAAACCATAAGAGCATCCCCTCATAAATGAGAACCTATGTGCAAACGCACTGTAATTGTAAGTGACAATTTCATCATCTTCAAATCATAAAGGATATCAAACATAGCTTAAAACTTCAAGAATAACAATATAGCCTCCAAAATCAAAGTATACATACAATCTCACGTCCGTTCGTCGTTCTCATCTCCAGAAACAATTAGAGATAATTCAATCAATGCATTAACACTGAAAACCTGAAATTTAACGGTAGAATCAAAGACATAAACAAAAAAAAATTCACGATAAAAAGTGAAACTTCAAAATTAACCTCCGAAATTTAAAAATCGCCATGGCTAGGGCGGGAAGTGATCGGAAAATCGCCATAACAAGCGTCAATTGTGTGAGGTAGAACATCGGAGTAGAACCTAGAGAAAGCATGTTCTAATGGAAGGTTTTAAAGTTGTAGAGAAACGTCAATGGTGGACGAACCGATGCAGTCGTCGAATTTCAGAGATTCTCTCAGTGAAATTAGGCATCATTGTAATCAGAGAATCGAAATCGGAAAAGGTGATGATGGAGCTGCTATGGAGGATTTCCCTTGGCGAGAAAATTCCACCATTGAAGAGAATGAAGAGTGAAGAGAGGAGATAGAGGGAAGAGAAATACAAGAGAGACAGAGGAGAGAGAAACGTTGATGTGTCTTTTTTTTATAATTTGCAATAATATGGCCTGATTAGATGATATTGTTTAGACTTGGGCCTGCCTAATCTATACAAATATATTAAAAGACATGCGAAAAGATAGTCTATGTGCCACATGTCACTCTCATCACATTTCTGATGCAAATGTTTTATGTCTATGTGTACTCCTCACTTTAAAAAAAATGTGTAAGTGCAAGGTATGGAACACGTGATCTTTGAAATGAAAAGTAAGAGTTTAACCATCAATACACTATGACTTTGTTGTCTAATGTTCATATAAAATTTGATGAAGATTTGTAATAATTATAACGAACTAAAAAGACTTAAACAAGTATATATATTTCTCTAACACTCTTATTACGTAACTTACACGAGAATATTGATATTATATTACGTAAAATTTCTTAATAGATAAATAATACGAAAAGTAGCAAAATAAATTATGAAATTTAAAATTAATAACATATTTGTTTATTGTAACTGACCCGAGACATAGCCCAGGATTAAAAAAATAGTTATAATGTTATTATTAGGCGGTCTCTTGCAAGACGAGCTGATTAAAGTAAATCTATACACATGTATTAAAAGGTGTGCATAAACAATAAACTGTGCCACGTGGCGCTCTTCCTAGGGAGTTTTAGCTCATGTAATCCATATACAATAAAAAAATTTAAAAATTGCATAGTATAGGGAGTTTGATCTCGAGATCTCAAGTACATATACTAAAATCTTAACCACTAGACTAAGGCTATGTTCAGTTCACCTTATTTTTGCTTATTTCAGATCTAATCAGATCAGAAAAAATAAGTTCAGATCAGAAAAAATAAGTTCATATCAGATCAGATCAGATCAGATCAGATCAAATCAGATCAGATCAGTTCAGTTCAGATCAGATCAGATCAGATCATGCTTATATATAAAAACTCATTATTATTAAATATCTTTCATTACATATTAGTAAAAATTATAATAATTGAATATTAATAAAGTACTCATTGAGACGAATCAAACAAGACCCCACATGACTATATTTTTTCTTATATATTGAGAAAAATCTAAAAGATTCTCTCTAATTGTGAATAGTGTCAAGATTCTAAGTGAGAAAGATAAAAAAAACACAAAGGGAGTATTATTATTTACTAGTACATTTGTTCAAAAGAATTATTATTGTTGTTGTTATTATACTTATTAATTATTAATATTGGTAATTATTATTAATCTTGTTGTTACCATTATAAATGTCATTGTTATCATTATATTAAGTTATTTTGTTGTTATTAAATAATAGAAAATTAAAAGCCACGTGTTAAGAACATAAGATTGAGCAAAAATAAGAAATATATAAAATATGATATCTCAAATTCATGACAACGAAACTACTAAGTTCAGATTACATTTCAAAATAAGCTAAGTGTGAGATACAAATTATAAATTTAGATTCGGTATACCTCCTCTTCCTACCGAATTCCAAATCTCTCTAGCTAATTGAAGTTGCACGATATTTATTTCTTTTTTGCTCAAGTCATAGTTGTTTGTATATCTTATTTTATTTTATATGAAAAAAAAGAGTTGAGTTTGCCGACTTCTCAAGTATAAAACATTTTTTTAAAGGAAAAGTGTGAAATATTGTATAAGTGCTCTTATAAATTAATGACTTGAGTTATATAATTATTTTTAGTAATAATAATTATTATTATGATTATAATTATTATTGTTGTTCTTATAATAATTAATAATAATAATAATAAAAGTTGTGTAAAAGTTGTAATAGAAATAAAATGATAATAATAGTAATACTATAAAGAAGATCCTATAATGTATTGCATGATAATGAATTACAAAGTAATAATATATTTTATAAAAGATAAGATCTTGTAGATCAGATTAGTTCAGATCAGATTAGTTCAGATCAGATCAGATCAGATCAGAAAAAATAAGTTCAGATCAGATCAGATCAAATAAGTTCAGATCAGAAAATTTCAGGTGAACTAAACATAGCCTAAGTTGTATTTAGTGTTGTAATAATAAAGTATTCTATTAATAAATGAATTTTTTTCTTATTCAAGACATAGGGCATAACCCGAGCCTAATAACGAGTTGTTCTTAAAATAATGTGGTGTAATTAGAAACTTTCAAGTAGACCGTAGAGTCGTAACAAGTAGTCAATTAGGAACTTGGAGATTCTCGTCAATGAAGTTTTGAAATAACGATTGAGAAAGCAGGCAGATAGTTAGAGGAGGAGAGAGACAAAGAACACAAAAAAACACAAGTATGACAGTTGCGGAATTGGGACAGTTAAATCTCGAAGAACTTCCGCCATTGCAAGGGGTCACTCGCACCGTTGATTGCTTCCAAAAATTGGAGCAAATTGGTGAAGGAACTTATGGGTAACTTCACTTCTTCCCTCTCTTTTTTCTTTCTTAATTTTGTCTCTCCAATTCATTTGTTTGTTTACTGGAAGGTTTATCTGATCTTATTCTATTTTATGCTTTTGAATCCATTATGAGTACTGGGTAGAAACTTGAATAGTTGAATGAACTTTTAGCTCTTTTACATAAGTGGATTTTCATAATTTATCTTTAAGGATTGCTCAGTTTGTGCTGCATCATCTTTTAAGCTCTAATCATGTAATTTTGTGTTTGAATTGCTTGGTGATTATTGTAATTTTGCAGATAAGTGTATGGTTTTTTTTTTAATGATAAAGAAAGATACAGCATTGGAAGATCATTGTTTTGTAAGCAAAAGAATGAGAAGAAAATTTAGGACAAAAAGAAAAGCCTAGGGTTTTTTCTTTATATTAGTCTGTGTTGTAAAGAAAGACTTTGATGGTAGCGAAACTTAAGGCCCCATTCGGTAGGGCACAAAACATTTTCGTGGAAAACTGTTTTCCTCTATTTTCAATTTTACATTGTTTGGTTTGCAAAGGAGTGTGAAACTATTTTCCATTGGAGTAAAATTGCTCTCCAAATGATGGAAAACCATTTTTCCTTCAAAATGAAAGTAAAAATGTTATCCTTCCTTTTTTTTATCTCTCTTGTACACTCCTCTCACTACCTCTTTTACTTTCGTTTTTATTTTCCTTTCGTTTCATCATTTTTCTTACATGGAACGAGACAAAGGAAAACTAATCTTAGGATTGTGTTTTCCATTGTAAATTGTTTTCCATGAAAATCATTTTACACTAAAAATGCTTTACACCCAACCAAAGGGAGCCTAAGAGTATGAGATGGTGCAACAAGGAATGCATGGCACAATTTGAGAGTTGCGTGCATTCAGCTGAAAAGCTGATGCAATATTACATGAAAGCTGATTTTACCTAAGATCATGGTGGAATATGGAGTCAGTGATGTTGATTAACATTCTAGGTTCGAATCGAAGAGAAAGCAACAATAGCAATAAGAGAAAGTATAGTAACAATGAGGGCAAGATTTGACCAGACGCTGTTAAAGTTTGTCTTCGGAAAGGGTATCTTAAAGTGGTTCAAAGACTAACATGTAAAGCTCATTATGCAGTTACAGCGAGCAAGCAGAAAGGTGAAATAGCACTAGTGCTACTGCTTATAAGAGCTGCAATCAGTTCTTGAGTGTTCCGCGTCCTATTGGCATGACCAACATCTGATCTTAGGGCATATTTAGGGTTAGTTATTGTGATAGGGGTTAGATTGGTTAATTACACGACCTAAAATTGAATTATTTTGAACAAGCCTCGCTCTGTCCAGTTTGGACAGGTTGTCTTTATTATAAAATAGTTTTTACATTTAGCTTGCAGTAGAAATTAATGCAAATATCATCAACATGAAGAAGGTGCAAAAAAAAAAAAAGGGCCCCTGCAATGTGAACATCCAGTCTCTAAATGCTCAATTCTGGATTCATTTTGGCTTATATTTAGGCCTATGGCTTATCTTCTATGATTTCACATCTGTTATTACTTATTACTTTGCTTAGGGGCTTTAAGCTCTTTAGATATGGAAATCTCAAAAGTACGGAACATTGAGTGATAATCTAAAAATGCACTTCTACAATATATGAAACTGTTTTTTCTTGAACATACTCTTTTGTCTTGTCACCGACAAGGCGACAAGGGAAGATTAGTATGGAGCAATCAGGTCAAGGGCTGCAATGTCTCCAATATTTCGATATTTAATCCTTTATTCTAGAATTCTAAGGTTAAGCTGAACTAAACTCATTTTGGTGAATTTAACTCATTGTGCTCAGCTCAACTTATTTTGGCTCAATTTAACTTATTTTTGCTGAATTACCTCAAAAAAAAAAAACTTATTTTTGCTTGAACTTATTTTGATAAATTGAGGAGAACAAGCCCTTAGTTTGTCCGGTCAATTGTAGTCTAGACACTATAAATTATAATTTTGCTCAAAGTAGGTGACGAGCCTAGTAAGTTTGTCTCCTTTGTTTTAACTTCCTGATCAGAGGTAATACTGACTCTTTTTCCTTGGGATTATAGTTAAGGGGACTAGTCTCCGGATAAAGTGCTCTTGTGAGTGTACTGTAATTGCACTTGGCATTTGCCGGGCATCTATGAAGTTCGAAATCATAGAGCTGAAAGGTTAGGAGTGTGTACTATATCTTTTTAATCTTGTATTGCTATTATAGTGTTTATCTTTCTGAGTTCTGACTCTCTGCATCTAAAGATCCAAGAGTGTGTTGGTTTTAGTTGTCTTAAGTCATAGGTGGTGTTTGAGTGTCCATCATTAACCAAGTAAAGCAACAGATCACTTGCAACTAATTGATATTACAAAGATGCCGCTTATGCAGGTGCTGGGCATAAGTTTCTCTTATGTTGAAACTGGCAACTTACAAGTAATTGGCCTGTTCATACTGCAGAAAGGCTCTATATGACCTTCAGTACTGTATTTTCGCATCTTCAGCTAGGCTGTCAATTATGTGGAGATAATAATATGGATTTAAGCTATGCTATCGATATCCTAGGGAATGCTTGTCTTGAAAGCAATGTATTAAGAATGTGATATAAGAAATCATTATAAGAATCAAGATAGATGGAGGTGTTTGAAGTGAGATGAGGTAGAGATGAGGGAGGAATGGTGGATTTATTATCCACATGTTGGGGGTTATAGTTACCCACCATCCCCCTAACGTCATGTGTTACCCCCAAGGCCCTAAATGAAAAAAGTAAATTTCCCTTCCAAACTCCCTCCTGGCATCAGCACTACATATTTCTTTCCATCACTGCCTAAACTCATCTTCATAATTTTTAATTTATTTTCGTTTCCCTGTTGATGAATTATCCCCAATCCAAGCATGCTTCTTAGGGGTTTGTGTGACTGTCTGAGGTGAGTATTCCCTTTCACACAAATAAACTTGTCACTTCTAAATGGAAAAATTCCAAGGAAAAGTATCTAGGTAACAATGGTTTGAGAATAAGCTTAAAGCCTTGCTGTAGCCTGTATGTCCTCAGCATGTAAATGTTGAGAAGCTGCAAATGTCGCCACCTAGCTACCTGTTTTGCTTTTGATTTGATTGACAGGCAAGTATCCATGGAATTCATGACTGGGGAAGTTATAGTGTGAGAACGTTGAGAAGTTGCAAATAATGTCTTCTAGTTTGCTAATTTGTATTTGGTTTGATTGCCAGACAGGTATACATGGCCAAAGAAGTCACGACTGGGGAAATTGTTGCTTTGAAAAGAATAAGAACAGAAAATGAAAAAGAGGGGGTATACTCTTGTCTAATTATATCAGTTCCTGTAATGACTTCTTACCAGTGACAACACACTAAATGATATTTATGTGTTGAAGAGTGGATGATCTGGCTAAGCAGTATTTGTTTTCAATATGAGAATTACGGGCATGTATGAGCTTACTTGTCTCTAATTTCATTGTCAATGCAGTTTCCTATTAGTGCTATCAGGGAGATCAAAATTTTGAATAGGTTGCATCATGAAAACATAGTAAAATTAAAAGAGGTTGTAATGTCTCAAGGTAATTCATCTTGGTTTTGACAAGTTTCAATTAACAAAATAGTATCTGCCATCATGAGATATTCATGTATAACGGTTTGATTCATGCTTCTGAATTTTTCCGGATATATTCTTCAAAATCCAGATGGGGATAAGGAACTAGCTGCCAGTAAGGATACTTCGGGTAAATATTTCTCCTGCTGTTTTCTGTGGTTGCATTAACACAGAATGGCTATTAATTCCATCTTTTACGTAATCAGGTAATGACAAGTACAATGGTGGTGTTTACTTGGTGTTTGAGTACATGGATCATGACTTGACAGGGCTCTCAGATCGTCCTGGCCTGAGATTCACTGTTCCTCAGATCAAGGCATGTAGAAATTCACTGTTTATTGACATTTGCAACTATTTAGGTTATTCGAGTTTCCTGCTGAAAGTGAGTTATCTTTCAGTGCTATATGAAACAGTTGCTGACTGGGCTCCATTACTGTCATGCCAATGAAGTGCTTCATCGGGATATTAAAGGTATGCGTTGTATGAGTCCGGATTTCCCCTACTCCAATATTCTATGTTTAGTAACTTATGTTTTCCTGCAGGGGCTAATCTTCTCCTAAACAATAATGGAAGCTTGAAGCTTGCTGATTTTGGGCTTTCATGCTCCTCTAATCTTAAGAACGGAAATTTCACTAATCGTGTAATCACTTTGCCATATAGGTAATTTCTGGTATCTCAGCTTCAAATTGAAGTACTCTTAACTATTATAAATCAGCTTTTATGCATTCAGTTATTCATTCAAGAAGGATAGAAGTTGCAATAAAGAAAGCCCCATGTTAAGCTGTTGATGACACTCATATAGGCAGATATTGTGCCTCTCCCGAGAGTTCATTATGCTCCATATTTCATTTAATATATCAGCTATTATCGTTTGCACAGACCTCCTGAGTTGCTGCTTGGAGCCACAAATTATGGTCCAGCTGTTGATGTATGGTCTGCTGGTTGCATCTTTGCCGAGCTTTTGCATGGAAAGCCCATTATGTATGGAAGAAATGAGGTCAGACTTGCTGCATACTTTCTGTTTGGCATGGTTAATGGCTTGACATCCACAAATTTGGTTGTCACACATTTGGTTGTCACACATTTGGTAATGTGACACGACTTCACATCTTTTCTGGAATAAACTCGTCATCTGTCATAAGGCTGGTTGGAATACTAATGATCTATATACTGTTATGCTTTATGACCAAAGTGTCACTCACATGGTTCCTGAAATTCAAACCCCCTTCCCTTCCTCATAGAAAAGTATAAAATAAAAAAAGGACAATAGCGGTGAATAGTTGTGATGCAGTTTAAACTTTAAATATCACTGTGGAATTTATGTATTTTAGGATATTTCTGGACCCAAAAAAAGTTGCATTCTAGAATTTACCTCAATGTAGATCATGCTATAAGAAAATGAACTTTAATGAAGCATTTTGTCCTGTGTACAATGTATAGTTTATAATGTTACTTTATACGATATGAACTTTATAGAGATCATCTTTAGCATGAATTTCTTGTTCTTTACACAACAGCCAGAGCAACTGCACAAAATATTTGAGGTCTGTGGAAGTCCTGATGAAGTTAACTGGCCTGGTGTTTCCAAAATTCGTTGGTATAATAACTTTAAGCCTGCGAGGCCTATGCGTCGACGTCTACGGGAGGTCTTCAGACAGTATGTTAATTTATGTCTAAATTTTATAATCACCATTTCATTTCATTGCTTTCATCGACTCTATTATTTTCTTTGCTGCAGACTGCTGAATGTCATTTCATAATTCCTTTTTATAACAGTTTTGATGCACATGCTCTTGATTTACTGGACAAAATGCTGATTCTTGATCCGTCCAAGGTATATTCTGATCTTGAACACCATTCATTAGGCCCGGGTTGGGGAAGTAGTTTAGAGAAATGTGTGTGACCTTGTCTGTGGGATTACAGAGAGGGTTAGATCCTCGGTTGAAGCTCTTCTGTTCCTGATACTACCGAGGGTTGGATCCTTATTCGGAACTTCTGTGTCTGAAGCGCCATTTGATAGAAATTGAATTTTGAAGGTGCCAAGATGGTGACATTTCCATTTTACTCTGTTCTCTCTAATGCTTTGTACTCTACAGAGGATATCTGCTAACGATGCACTTGCTGCTGAATATTTCCGGATGGAGCCGTTACCTTGTGATCCAAAGAGGTGTCTTGCTTTGTACCATTTTTGGGTTTAACTTTACTAATATGCTGCAAATGAATGTCTGGATACATTGGCTTTCAAGTCTTGTAGAACATTCATATTCCCTGTACACTTTCTTGTATCATTGTGTTAAATTATTATGAGTCAAATAACCTGGTAGGAAAACTCTAGATGTCATGAGTTAAGTGTATTGTTCCTGATGGTGCAGCTTACCAAAATATGAATCATCGCACGAGTTCCAAACAAAGAGGAAGAGGCAGCAGCAGCGGTTGAAGGAGGAAACTGCTAGAAGACAGAACTTGCCTTGTCCGCAGCCTCATGCCCGTCTTCCCCCCATCCAAAATAGTGGGCATATCGTCCAAGGGCATCGGCATTCCATGAACCAACTGCCACGACCAATACCCACTGGACCACCTAGCAACACATATGGTGATCCACTTGTTGCAGGATTATCAAATAGGTTTCCTGCCAGTGGAAATCCGACGACTGGATATGTCCCGACCCACAGTGTTCAAGCTCAAGCTGGTGGTATGTCTACAGGGCCATATCCTCCTCACGTGCGGGCTGCTCCATATGCTGTAAATAATATGACTAACAGATCAAGCACTCCTAGTTATGTACCTGGACCACCGGGTTTCTCACATAGACCTCCAAATCCGATGGCTAGCAATCGAAATCAGCAATATGGCTGGCAACAATGAAGTTATATAGGGTTTTTATTTCTTGGTATAAGACACTGAATAAAGTTATAACTTGAAGCTAATTAAACGGCTAGGCTCTGTGAGCTAGTCAGCAAAGAAAGTGGTGGTTCACTTGTATATATGAAAGTCTAGGTTTTTTTTGTGTTTTGTTATATTGTCTTCTCTTTTGTAGTTTATTCTCTCTTTTTTCGCTTGCTTTCCCTATTCCTGTGTAAAGCAGGCTCATATTTTTTCACTTGTAATGCTCTTCCTGGTAGCTTCAGAAAATTGGTGTGTTTTAGTTGGTGTGATAGATATAAAAATATGTTATTTTTCTGAGTGCGTGCGATGTACGTGTATTATCACTTGTTATTATCTAATTATGGAATCACTCAAGTGGGGGCAAGTGCTCTTCTATGTGGATCAGCCATCTAATGCAGTGCTGACAATCTTTTATTAGCATTTCTTTCGCAAATTTGTAAAGATAATTAGGTCAATCTGCGTCCTTTTAAGCAAAACTAGTGTTTAGGCCCGGACGATGCTTCGGGGATTTTTCTGTGCTACGATTTAGTAGTAGTTAAATAAGTCATCTCATACTCATTTAAAAAGTTATGTCATTCATTATATTGATTTCGAAAGTTCTCTTTTCATACATCATCATTAATTTTGATTAAATAAGCAATACTAGTATAGTGGAGTGATGGTTGTATCTCTTTCTTTCATACTTGAGGTTGTGGGTTCGAATGTTCACGTATGCTTAATTTTTTTTTTTTTACTATATGAGAAACACGTGGATAGAATGGTACTCAATAAGGGATGGTACATGGCACATATACATTCTAAGAAATGCTTCTCAATATATTAGACGTGGATGCGGCCTAGGCCCATATTTACTTCCTCCGTTTCATATAGACTTATGATAAAATTTTGTTTATAGTATTACTGTAAATATAAGGGTAGTACTGTAGTGGTCAACAATGTTTTTCAAATAGTATCATGCATACATAATTAATTTTAATGAACATGCAAATTTATTTATTTTTAAGGATGCAAGGGATATGTTTAAGAACATTAACTAATTACAACACATATTACAACACATATTTGTAATTTTGTGAAAACATGAATCACTAAGAGATGTTAGATTAGACGGTGATTCTTCAAAAACCTTTACATAAGATTAGGGGTTCGAGCCCAGGCTTCAACATATTTATTTTTTAAATAATAACCACTTGACTTTGTTGGTTAACAAACACGTGGCAAAATTCTGATGGCACGAGGAGGTGCTACGTGGCGTATTGACGTTGTTATGCACGCCTTTTAATATATTTGTATAGATGTGCACCTCCAAAGATGCAGATTTGGTTCTGTTATCTTTATAGTTTTAATCAGTTGAATTATTAAGTAGCTTAAATCCAACTACACAAGGCTTTGCTGTCACACTTGCTGCCGATCTAGTAAACGCAAGAGAAGCTATGATATCCTCCAACTACTTAATTCTTTGGCTGATTTAAGGAGCTGGATCATATACGAGTCAGCTGCCAATATCTCACAAGATAGCTACAGAGCCAAAATTTTAAGACTGAAACACTCCAAAATTCTGCACTTCTAAGCAAAAAGGGAAAGAAAATCATGACACGAGTTAACCATTCTCTCCTACTATAAGCCTTAAAAAAGACTGACATGTTTATGAGAAAAATGTGCTAATCTAGCAATTGAGGTTTCATCTCAAACACCTTGTTCAGGTAATTACTGTGATATAGGCATACAGGCTTTCTTCATGGTGGTAAGTTGAAAATTCCCACCGAAGTTAGATTTCTTGTTTTATAGTTGCATGAAGATGAACTATGATTCCACTTCGAGTACTATCTTCATAAACTCATAGACAAAGTAGCTAATGGCAGCAGATGGTAAAACCTGGAGAAGTTGAAGAATTAGAGTCAGCTCCCTGGGTCACACAAAGTGCATCTAAATCTTTACTATCAATCCTTCATTTTTTACAATCTCCTTTCCGGCTTCCCCTACTTTCCCTATCCACAAAAGAGGTAGACAGATAAAGGAAAAGGAAAGAAAACACGGAGCAGAATATACTTTCTGCAACAAGTGGGGACCGTAGGGTTAAGTCATCAGTGCACGTAAGGTGATAGCCTCAAATCCCCTAGAAAAGAAAATTCGACATTTTGAGAACTCCCATCTAATTTTTGGAACGCTAAGAATTTCATTCATTTTGTTTACCAATTACCATATATATTCTCTGTGTCTTTCTATTCGTCTAGGTTCTTTTTTCACAGTTTCTAATGCAAACTTTAACCACTAATATCTTTAATTACATACTTGCAAACATTATTAAAAGTTAATATTTCAAAAGTACACATCGAAAAAGATGCCATATGATAAATTTGTTTCTTATATATTGGTGAGAATTAATGGTCAGATCTTATGTGATTGAGACATTTCATTAAATAAGAACAAATAAGAATGGGTGAATAGTCCTCAACAAATCACCTGCAATAAGCTTGGAATTAATCCTGCATATAGGGCTGGAACACCTCCTTGCTCCACTATCTTGAAACAAGTTGCTACAGCATTCAACTTTGTTTCCGGCACCTGCAACTGAAGCTGCCTTCTAACAACTTCAAATGGATAAGTAGCAGCTTCAGAACAAGCCCCGGCAATGGCCCCATAGATTAATGTTCTAACAGGGCCCAGTTCTAACTGATCCAGAGCATTAAGGTCCTCTCCTTGCTGTTTCATGTATTCTATTCTTTTCTCCCCTTCTGGTGAATGTAAATAGGCTGCTTTCAAAATATCATAAACACCATAAAAAACTGCACCAGAAGGAGCCATTGCTATAATTGACGGCACTAAGCCTTTATAAAGAGAAAAGAACCCCTCAGTTTGGATCATATGGCGGCATGTACCAATGACACCGCCCAGAGCTTCACCACCTGGGGCTATCATAATAGTCCTGATCTGAAAAATTAAGCATTTTACAATGTAACATGATCTGGAAATGATTTGAATATGGGGGGAGCAAGTAGGTAATATGAATATTTGAGTTACAGGAACAAAGTTTAACAGCATTACTGGTATGAAGTTATATAAAGACTTATTCCCACCATGTCCATGAACTTCGTCCAGAACATGATAAGCATGTATTACTTGATAATAGATAGGAAGTGCATAGTATAATAAGCCTACTACAATCCATAATCAAAGTATAGAGTCTTACAACTTCAATCCGACCTGACATCTATATAGACCAAATGCTCTCGTTTAGTATTAGAGATTCAAGGGAGGGGAAAAAAAGAAGAAAAACCGTACTTGACCTTCCCATGCTTTCTCTCTCATTTACTTTTTTTTCCCAGGTTGATTTGCCTAAGGAGGACTTTGTTCACTTTGGAGCAGAATAGATTTTTGAGGTATTAGGGAAATAAGTCTCCAGCATGTCACGTGCTGACTATCTCTTCTAACAATTGAAAATGGTTCCTGAAAACCTTCAGAAAATTTCCAAGGGTAAAAGAATGATGTATAGCCTGGGCCAGTCCTCCATGATTCCTTTACCATGGTACAGCATATGGAAATTTCCTTGCACATTAAATATGATTTTATTATCATTGCCGCCATTTATTACCACCTACCAAATAGGCCATGAAGGTACTAAGAAAAGTTCAGCTTCAGAACTTCAGACGTAAAGCACTAAGATACAGGACCACCAGATCAAATATACAGATCGCAGTTTCTTAATCTCGTCAAAAACAATGCATAGAGAGAAAAAAAAAACAAGGAAACAACTTGCTACCAGTCTTGACTAGTTGTTGTTGAGGGCTGTGAGGTTATGTATATCACGACCTCTCTAGACCTCATCTCATCTTCAGCAATAGATATCCTGTGTTATTAGTGTGTTTCAGTGTGGAACTGTGGATTAAAGAAATTCCTAAAGCAAAACCCCTCAGTCATAATACGCTAATAAAGAATCCATCCATAATGATATCTGGTAAGTGGTAAGATATACCAA
Source organism: Beta vulgaris subsp. vulgaris (assembly GCF_026745355.1). Taxonomy (NCBI): domain Eukaryota; kingdom Viridiplantae; phylum Streptophyta; class Magnoliopsida; order Caryophyllales; family Amaranthaceae; genus Beta; species Beta vulgaris. Next base: position 10,658,468 of record NC_079207.1, read on the forward strand.
GGATTTACGGAGAATCTGTAATCAACATCATCTTATAGAAGGAAGACAAATGATGCTCTCAGAAAGCATTAGGACTTCAGAGGTAGTATTTCTCAACTTCAAGAGCATGCATCTATGAGAAGTCCAATCACATCAGAAGAGACACTTATACTAGTAGTGGCACTGATGGACTAGGAAAATATCAACATTAAGCATTGCTAGCTCATGCTCTTAAGCCAAGTCAAGAGTTTCTTTATTTAACCTCTCCACCAACAAAGTTGTCTCATTTCCTAATCTTAAGAAGAATATATTCAAGATGACGCGACTGAAGATGATGAAAAAATGGAGCTTTATTGAAAAGAAGATAGATAATGTTTGGTGAAGTGAGAAACACAAAACTAAACGGTTATTCAGACAATAAACTAGTTAAAACAAGTGAATTTCTGCTTTTACCACATACAGTGTCCATTGGTAGGCAGAGCAAGGTAGCCGTAATACCAGCAGCAGCACCAGAAACAAATCTCTCAAAATTTGTAGCTTCCTCATTTCCAGATAACTTGCAAAGGTAATTCCTATATGTATCATAAGCATAAAAATTTATCGCCTTAAAAGGAGCAGTTCGAAGGATGTTGACAAAATTTCCTTTCCAGAAGCCTTTGACTCCTTGTGTAGCTGCTATGGTTTGGATGAGTTCAAACAAATTCTTCTGCTCGCCGCGAACTATATACTCCAATTTCAGTCTTTCAAGAGGGGCAACAAAAGTCCTGGTACAAAATAGATTGACCCCAAAGATAAAGAGATTATTCACAAGCTTATTCCCCTGATTCACAAAAAAAAAGGTGTAGGTGGACATTTTCTACTTATCACAACATTACTCAACAATGACTCAAAAAGCCCTACGTAAGATTATTTAAATGTACTACTAATCATTCATTTTGGGTATAAAACATCAAGGGGAAATTCAACTGTCATTGTATATATGTTCCCGTCATCCTAATATATGTCTTCCAGATCTCCTACCTTATTTACAGGTAATCTGCAAGCACGGCTTATTAGCAATCTGAAGCCAGAAGATCCAAAGTTATCAGAGAAATGGATTACACGTTTTGCTATGACTCTTTGGTGGAATTGGAGATGGCGAAAGTAATTTTATGTTTGGGCTTGCGAATGAGATTCCTGTTGATACAGGAGCTTTTCTCCACACGCAAATCACAAGTACTTGGCATGCGTTAGTGCATGAACATAATGCAGCAAATAGCATTCAAATGGAGCAAGATGAGAGGTTCCCATTAGGTGGTTGGCTCCACCAGCTCCCTGGTTTACTTTAAATACAGATGGGGCCTCGAAGGGTCTGGCTAGCCTGGCAAGTGGAGGTGATTTTATTCGAGATTACAGAGGGTCTTTCATCCGAGGATTCTCCGCCAACTCTGGATCTTGCTCGGCTTACAATGCAGAAATCGCTGCAGCAGCTATTGGCCCGGAAATGGCCAGGGAATTGGGCCTCAGTAAGCTAGAACTTCAGATGGATAACAAGGCGTGTTTGGAAGTCCTCCAAAATGCAAACCATCATGGTGGTGAATGTGTTCACCTTCTCAATGCTTGTCGTTCTCTCATCAATTCTGCTGACTGGGAGTTTATTAGCTCATTGTTATCGTGAAGGAAATAAATTAGCGGATAGATTAGCTAATTAAGGGGTTGCTCAAGGACTGAGTGTAGTATTTCTTGTTTCTTGAGACTCCGCCAAAATAAATTACTGCCCTCCTCCATGAGGACATTGTAGGAGTTGCTATTCCTCGTTTGATTGTTTAGTTCTTAGTTTGTATTTTGTTTGGGTTTTCCCCTCTTTTCCATCCAAAAAAAAAAAAAAAAAACTTCTCACTGCCTTTTTGGGTTGTCACAAATTAATCTTACTGTCACTTTCCAGGGTAGGCTTCGGGTCCTTGAAGTAAATTACAGCTACCCATCTAATTTTTCTCTTTCCTCCCACTTGCACAGTCTTTCTTCGGTCTTCTACTTGTTGCAAGACCCTACAAAATAAGCATGTGGGAGTCCAAAGTTTGTGCCTCAATCTTTCTATCACAAGCTTATGGCAAGTCTATACTCGAAGAAAAGGAGTTTTATCTTTTAGCCATTGAATTGCTAACACTTATTCATGAACAAAGTCCTTCCGTCAAATGACACTCTATTGAGAAGGGAGTAAATGTGTATGTTTCAAGCCAGGCGTACTATCAATGTAAAGATTTGCTCATAAGATATATCACTCTATGAAGTCCAACTGCATCATCAAGACAAAAACTATGTTCAATGTAATTTGCACTTCTCCAATATATATTCTTTTTTATTGTTGTTGTTGGGAAGAGGAAGGGGTAAATACTAAATAGGAAACTATGTTTATATCCTCACGGACGAACAACCTTAACTCATCCTAACCGATGGGTGACAATTAAGAGCCTGTTCTCTTCGAGTCTTCGGCATAAAACAGCTGAACTGAACTCAACTGAATTGAACTTAATTGAGTTGAATAGTGATATGTGAGAGTAAAAGTATTGTCCAGAGCTTAGCTGAGCTGAAATGAACTGAATTGAACGGAAAATAAGCTGGGGAGGACAGGCCCTAAGAGGGTCAAAACCAAAATGTGACAGAAGTGCTATGGTTTATGGAAACCTTGGTTAGGCAATATTTCAGCAGCCTCTCTGTAATATTCTAATAGAGATTGATGAAAATCTTACTGCTTGCACAAATAAAGCACAACATGAAGAATGAGATTAGCAATTTTCGTTATTTTGTTTTTTAAGAACCAAAATATATCTAGCAAATGAAACTAGTATAAATGGCCAAGATTTACAATATCAACCTCATATGAAATCTACTCCCTCTATCCCAAAGAGTGATTATAGTTCAAAATCGAAAACGAATTTGATAATTAAAATATATCGCAAATCTTTCTCCATAAATCTACTATCTTCATAACTAAATAGCAAATTTAACTATATTTGGAAATTTGTTAAACACAATATGCAAAAATTAGATAAATAAACACATTTAAACATTCACAATCATGCAATTTCCAAACTTCCATTTTAGGCGGTAAAATCTAAGCAGAAATTCAACACAAAAAAAAAAAAAACCTTGAAACCATGGCTGCAACAGCACCAGCCCAGAGATGTTTGGTGGTATTGAACGCGCCATAATTCTTTAATTTATCCTCCTTAAAATCCTCGAGTTGTTCAGAAACCCTAACAATTTCGGAATTACGATCCCGATTTTGCCCCAATAATTGATCAGAATCCCTAGAAAACGCATGATCAGAATCATCTGAATCTTTCACCGATAAGCTGACGCACAATAAGTCGGAGAAACGGCGACGAAATTCGGAATGAAGTAGACGTTGTTGACGGCGGTGAAGGGAAGAGGAGGAGAGAGAATTTGAAGGAAAAGTCGGCGAATTGTTGGATGAAATGTGTAAGAGAAAAGAAGTGGATGATTTGATGAAGAAGGTTGAGTTTGTGAAATTGAAGAATTCAAGCTCATTGTTATACATATACAGCTCTGATTCAAGCATTGAAATTTGCAATTGCAGGGAAAGAGAGGAAAGAGAGAGATATGAGAAATGTGTGTTGAGTTTGATGAAAAGTTTTGGGGTAGTGAGGAGTGACACAGTTAGTTAGGTGTAGAAGAAAGATGGTCTAAAATTTTAAACTAAAGACAGTTTATTGAGTTAGAAAGCATGTATGTATGTCGATGTTGATGCTGACGCCTAACGGAATATTTTCAAGTGTTCTGCTGTGATTCTTCACCTGGTTGAAAGGAATAGATTTAGGCCTACAGATGGAGTGGTGTTTCGATCCTCTCCGGTGATTACATCAAGGGTTGGGGTTGATTTGGAGATTTCATCCCAAATTTATCCTCGACAACTGGTGCACACTCCCCCGTAAAGATGGCTACTGGTGCGGGTTGGGCGGGCCAATCTTGGGGTTGTAGCAAGTTGAGTTGAGATTTCACGACCCAAGATTGGACCGTGAAATTCACGGATTTTGCAGACTGGTCCACTGGCTAAAGAATTTTGGCCCACACTAGTTTGTTACCAGCTTTTTCGGGTCGCAGAACGATTTTAACAATTCCTTTGCCTAGCGGGCTGGACGGGGTTGGCGATTCGGCATGAGAAGTTTTTATTTTTAAAAAAAATACTGAATCTGTGAAATTATTCATTATTGCTACATAAAACCTTTAAAATTAATTAAAAAATATATAACTATTTTAATGAATAATTTCATTATTTTTGAATTTAATTGAATTATAATATATGTTATTTGATTAAAATATATACAATTTGATTAGCATATACACAATTTGGTTGAATAATTACTTGCGTCGGGTTGGTTCGATTCATGGGCCGGAGTGGACTAGTTTTGTGGATCAGGGTGGGTGGTTTTAATAGCGAGCTTTTGTGGGTTGGGCTCAAAAAATTCGACCCACAATCCACCCACCAGTTTCATGGTTCGAGAGGGGCTGGACCGAGCTTTTCGCGAACTCACACGACCCACAAAGTGTGTTGCGCTGGATGGGATAGATTGGCCTGCACTGTTGACCATCTCTAGAATTAGCACAACTGCACAAGGCTACGAAGTCCAAGTATGCCAAATACTACGATGCACTTATTAGGCGATAGCATTTAAATTTATGATTCTAGTAGGAGCTTGTATAAACAGATTTTTTTTTCCCCTTGTCCTCAAAGATTCTAACAAGGACACATTGGTAATTTTATGTAATGGACAATTAAATTGTTATCAAAATAAAGTTAAATTTATATCAACTTAGAGTTAGTTTGGTACCAAAATTGTAAATTGGTACCAACTTACTTCTCCATTTCGTGAAATTATAAGCTTGTCCTTATTTGGTGAAATTTTTTACGACTCTATCAAATTATCACTGACACTTTCTCATCTAATAATAGGTTTCGAACAGATAATCGTCTACTGATAAAGTTAGATTTCTATCACTAAAGTAAACGACATTGATTGTGTTAAATCAATAATGCTCAAAGTATTTGCATGAATGCAATAATTTTGGATTTATATATGAGCGGTTTATATTATGAGCTATTTGTCTTTTACAATTCGTATTATCTTTTTTAGTTACGGAGTCCTGTATTTGTGAGTAACATTTAGGAAAATCATCTTTCTCCTACATGACAAAGCAAAAAGGTAAATGATGATACTATATTTGAATAAACTTTGACGTTGGAGGATAAAAAAAAAAAAATTGGACCGTGGGAAGGTTCATAAGGAAGGACTCCATCTTTTCAAGTAAAAGAATTCTAAGGGGGTTTGGCAAGGTTCAAATTAAAGATGGCAGTAGGTAACAAACCAACTCGAATTTATGGATCCAATTTCATTTTTGACGGATCTGAAACCTCAAATTTTGGACTATATGAATTCGGGTATTGATCTGGGTCCTCCTTAAAAAACAGAATTAGGTCAGGTCCTAAATTACCCGTATCCAAATTCGTTTACTCGTTTTAATAATAATATTAATATTTAATATTATGTTATCATAATATTAGTTATTACATGTAAAAACGAATTTTTGCTTGAATTTCGAATTATTGTTCTAATTAATATGCGATTTTTGTACGAATTTATTGGATAATCGAGTTCAAATTTTGGGTTGATAATAGAGTTCGAAAATTGGGTTTATAATTGTTAACTTTTCATAAATAGTTGATTAATCTAGTGTTTGATAATTGAATAGTTGTAAATAGTTGCAATGATTATTTTTTAGAAAGTAAATGTAATTTTTGATTGATATTAGATGACTTTATTGTTTAAAATTTTTAATTATTGTGAAAATTAGGGTAGTTTGAATAAAATTAGCAAGAATCAGTTTTGTATTCGTTCAGTACCCGAATACATAGGATCAACACGAAGTTGGATCTTCATTCCCTTACTTAAAAAACATATCTGGATCCTATAGGACCCTGTTCAAATCTTACCCATAAACATCTCTAATTCATATTGGATATGATACTGAGTTCATAACCTTTCTATCAATTGAAATCGTGGGTGGTAAACTAACATTTCCGTAATCAGGAACTTGGATGAATGTTGTCTCAAGATTAAAAAGTTAATAACATAGAGGTTATAGACTTCTCTCTCTAAATTTTTTCCTCTGCCTTCTCTCTACAAACAAAAAAACCCGCATAACCCTAGCACTCGCCGGAGATCCGGCGCCGCGTAGGTTTCCGGCGGATCTCTGGTGAGTTCCATCGTTTTTCTTTGCCTTTTATGTCGGTTTTCCATCGTTTTTCATGGCATTCACACTTCCGCCTTGTCGCTAGATTTTCCTTGGTCTCATCGGGTAGTTTTCGGGTGTTTTCCGTCGCTCGTCGCCCAGCTTTACGATTGCATCTTCTCACTCACGCCGTCTCCACCGTGAGTTAGTTTAGGTTTGGTTCCCCCTCCCCCTGGTTTTCGTGGTTAGGTGTCTCCCCCCTCCCCTTAGTTATCAGTTTTGGGCCTCCCCTCCCCCTCCCCGTAGTTCTAAGTTTCGGGCCTCCCCCTCCCCTTAGTGTTTAGTTTCGGGTCTCCCCCTTCCCCTCCCCTTTGTTATCTGTTTCGGGCCTCCCCCTTCCCCTCCCCTTTGTTATCTGTTTCGGGCCTCCCCTCCCCATCCCCACTAGTGTCATATCAGGATAAACGTCAAGGTACCGGGCTTTTCCCTCCCCCTTCCCCTTAGTGTTGTGTAGGCGGTTTCTCACGGTGGTTTTGTTTTTCACCACCCTTCCCCTGGTGTTGTTTTGGATCTTGGAAGTGTGTTCCCTTTTACGTTTAGGTATCTGTTTTACGGTGTTGAGTTTTTGGTTGGATTAGTATGGTGTTGCTGATTAGTATGGTGGTGGTGCTTGTTAAATCCATCTGTCTAGGTGGTTGGTTAGGGTCAGAAATTTCATGTCTGGGGTTTGGTTTATCCGATTTTCATAATCGGCTTGTTTTTCGAGATCTAACCTTGGTTAGATTTCAATCTCGCTTGGCAATGGTTTTATTTATCATTGCCTTGACAAAACGAAATCTGAAGACCGCTCCCCAATTTGTCAATTGGGTTTATAGCGCGTCAACTCATTTGAGCTTCTCCATGGTGGAGAATCCATGGTGGAGAAGCCTCACAAAATACCCTTTCAAAAGGGTATTAAGCCACATATGAATGTGACTCTTTCAGGAAACTTGACTTGGAAAGGATCCTGTAGTGAGTTCATAATCTCGCTGTTCCTTGGTTGTCTCGCTCGTGAAATCAACCCTCTCCTCTCACGGCATTCAGCAGGGTTTTGGCGCGCATCATCTCCCAACAGAAACGTCATCCACCAGATCGAGTATTTTTATTATAGTTTAAGTTATGTATGGCTTTGTAGCAGTTGTGTAAGAGCGAGTCCAGCTCAGTTTAATCTCTTTATGTTCGTGTGTTTGGTTTTTAGCATTAGGATGTAATTCTGGTTTTAATTAATGCACATTTTCCCGATGTAAAAAAAAAAAAAAAAAGAAGTTTATCTACATCAGCTAACTGTATTCAATTGTTTTGAATTATAATCCCAAATATTATAAAAGCCTTGTTGAAAAGATATTATGCAGCACTGAGATTGTGTAAATGTGATTCGCTTACTTAGATATGGTGTTAACTTCTCACATTGACCCTCAAACTAAAAAGTGGTTGAGAAACTTGATCAAGCAAACTAGCAAACAGTCTCCTTCGTTGCTATTCTATTCGACATAATCAGGAAAGTATTGAGTTGGTCTTGGATCTAAATTCTAATATACCTTCATCCACACTTTTCTCTAAAAATCCGACAACAAATAGAGTCAATGAAACTGATATAGACAATGATTTAAGATGCTATGCATTTTACCTTATACTTCCTCTTGTTTTTTAGTTGCAATAATTTTCATATATAGGTAATTTTTATTTAGTTACAGTATTTCCTTCTCTGGTAAAGGTTTTGAGACAGTTTGACTATTTTATTCTTACTTTACCTACCCCACATATAAAAAATATGGGTAATTGGGTCAAATCTTACTCTCTCCCTCATCTTTCCTTAATAGGGGGGGGGGGGCAAAGGTAGCATTTATGTTCCGTTTGGTAGGGTGTAAAATATTGTTATATTATTTTCAATTTTACGTTGTTTGGTTTGCAAAGGAGTGTAAAATCATTTTTCAATGGAGTAAAATTGCTTTTCCAATGGTGGAAAATCATTCTCTCTTCAAAATGAAGGAAAAATTGTTTCCTTCCTTTTTCTTTATCTCTCTTGTACCCTCCTCTTACTATCTCCGTATTTTCCCTTTCATTTCATCATTTTTCTTACAGGGAAACAAACAACGGAAAATTAATTTTGAAATTGTATTTTTCATTATAAATTAGTTTTCCATAAAAATTATTTTACACTGAAAATATTTTACACCAAACGAAACGAAATTTTAGGAAATTGAAGGAGACCTTACCATAAGCAGGGGTGTAAGTGGATTGGACTGGATTGGATTTTGCCAAATCCAAATCCAGTCCAAAGTTTTTTGGACTCGAGAAATTGACTCCAAGTCCGATCCAAATATTTTTTGAGTCCAGTCCAATCCAGTCCAATAATTTTTTTCTTGAGTCCGAATCCAGTCCAATCCAGTCCGATTATTATATCTTTTTCCTCGATTTAGATTCAATGATTCACAACGTTTTTTGAGATGCTTGAGCATTTTACATCTGATTCAATTATCAATATCCAAAAATTAGATTGAAAGCTTAAATTAAAGTAAAATACTATGAATAAAAAGTTGAATTAGATGCTTACCTTGATCTAAGTTGAGAGGGAGCAGAGAGATTGAGAATTAATCTGAGGGAGAAATAGAGAATGCGAGAGTCGAGACAGCGAGGTAGAAAGAAAATGAAGAGTAAGAGGAAGTGAGTAGTAAGGACGAGGAGTGAAGTGAGATAGAATTAGTCGGCTACTAGCCTACTAATGCAGTACTGCTAGTATAATTTACTTATTTAACAAATAGAGCTAAGTGCAATAGTCTGGCGCCAAGTAAAATTGTCTAGCGCCAGTTGAAATATTTAGAGAGGAAAGGTTGAAAACTCCAAAATTTTAAAAATAATATCAATTTTTTTAATATATACATTATATATGTATTAAATATATATTATATATAAAAATATTTTTGGACTGGACTGGACTGGACTTATTGGACTCCAAAGGGATGAGTCCAAATCCAGTCCAAAAATATTTGGACTCGAAAATTTGAGTCCGAGTCCAATCCGAAAAATTTTCAGTCCAGTCCAGTCCGACAAGTTTGGACTGGACTGGATTGAACTCTGGACTTTTCATAGTCCGCTTACACCCCTAACCATAAGATAAGGCTCCAGCCCGTCAGCTGAAAACAAAGGAACCAGTGGGCTGTTGAAGCCTGAAGAAACTTGAATCTTGGACTTGCTTAACAGGCCATAAGATTGGGCTATCCAGCCCGCGAGGACGTTCTCCATTGTAAAAACTAAAAAGTAGAGTGTACTGTGTTTCCAATTAGGCATTAGCAATACACTGCAAGTCCACTCTCATTAAAAAGTGCTCCCACCACGTTGGTGTCCAACGGACAACAATTGTCTGTAGAGTACACTACAACTTTACACCGATAACTTCACTAAAGCTCCGTTTGGTAGGGCGTAAAACGTTTTTTCGGAAAAGTGTTTTCCTTCATTTTTAGTTTTACATTGTTTGGTTGACAAAAGAGTGTAAAACCATTTTCCCTTGGGGTAAAATTACTCTCCCAATGATGGAAAACCATTTTCCTTTCAAAATGATGGGAAAACAGTTTTTCTTCTCTCTCTTGTCCACTTTTCTCACTACCTCCTTACTTTCCTTTTCATTTCATCATTTTCCTTACATGAAACCAAACAACGGAAAACTAATTTTGGAATTGTGTTTTCCATTGTAAATTGTTTTCCATGAAAATCATTTTACACTGAAAATATTTTACGCCCTACCAAACGGAGCCTAAATTCCTAAATATTTTATACTTCCTCCGTCCTAAAATATAGTTCTCATTTCCATTTTGGGTGTCCCAAAATATAGTTCCCATTTCCATATTTAGTTCCACATCTTTCGGTAATTTGTCTAGAAAAACTTTGTCCCATCATTTATTTTCTTCTTGAAATTTGTTTTTTCCATTGTTTATTCAACCAAAATGTTACAATTAATGCTCTTTCACCAATTATTCTCCACTCTCTCTCTCTTAAAATCTTCTTTTCCCATACAATAATTATTTAAATAAACAAAAAATCTTTACTATCCTTCTTAGATTCTACTTGTATAAATTACTGTGAAAAAAAGGAAATGGGAACTATATTTTGGGACGGAGGGCGTACATTTAGAGATGACAATGGGTAGGATCTGGACATGGTGCTCTAGGATCCAGATCTGTTTTTTAGGCAAGGATCCAGATCCTACCCGGATCCACTGGGTAATAATAATGAGGATTTAGACCCAGATCCGTATGGATCCTACGGATCCGATTCCTAAACGGATCCTTGTTTATTTTGTTCAAATTACCCTAATTTTCACAATAATTAACTATTTTAAACAATAAAGTCACCTAATATCAACCAATAAATTACATTTAGTTTCTGAAAAATAACCATTACAACCATTTACAACTATTTAATTATCAAACTGTAGATTAAATAACTATTTCTGAAAGATTAACAATTATCAACCGATTTTTCGAACTCAATAATCAAGTAAATTCACACTTTTATTAGAACATAATTCGAAATTCAAGCAAAAGTTCAGTATAACATGTAATAACAAATATTATAATATTAAATTAAAAAAATAGAAACGGGTAAACGGATCTGAATCTGGGTAATAATTTAGGACCCGGTCCAGATTCGTTTTTCTCAAGGAGGATCCAAATCCTACCCGGATCCATAGGGTCCAAAATTTGAGGATCCAGATCCGTAAAAAATGGATTTGGATCCACGGATCCCGATAGGGTCCATTACCCACTGCCATCTCTAAGTACATTGAAATAACAAATGATCTATTCTTCAATCAACTACGCACAATACAAATTCAATCTATTAATCTACAATGACATCTTGATCTCACTCTACTTTCAATTCCGAACTCTTAACTCCAAACCTAAAAATTCGAAGAAGAATACAAAATAAACAAAATTTCAAAATAAGCAGAAAACTCGTAACCTTTACTTCAGAGCGTTAAAATAACTTTATATCTAATCATTTTGTTTCATTATAATGTTGTCATAGCTCATTTTCTTAAACAAATTTGTGACAAGTACAAGAATTGGACAAACGCTGCCTCCAAAATTTGTATGGGGCACAACAACCAAAGTTGTTAATTTTGAGATTCTAGTTTGAATCGGAAACGACCTTTAGAATCGAATCGCAAAATTGAATCGTAGAATTACGATTCTACGAACACGTATAGTCAAGATATTGCATTCAATCTTCATTGAATGTGCTAAAATTATAGGTTAAAAAATCTAAAAATTGGAAAACATAGTTGCTTACTCACTATATTAACAATAACTAACAATATATATCTATTATTTGCTTTAATTTGTTAGCATGATTTAAATTTGCGAGGTTCTCGTTAGTTAAAAGAAATGTATAAACCCGTGAATCGAATTGTCTACTATATTTGAATTGTAAAAATGTAAGATTTTAAGATTTGAATCGCGATTTTAATAACTTTGACAACAACACTACTCCCAAGGTTCTTTAATTAATTTACGGGGAGTAGTCGACCAAATTAGGTCTAAAGAGTAACTGTCTCCTACCCATACTTTGCCCACTTTTTATTTTTGGTTCATAAAATAAGCCAGCAAAATGATTACATATTCATAGTCGTTCAATAACGTTTCCATAACCAACACATTCATGACTATGGTCATAGTATATTAGTATGAACTTATATACGAAAGTAAAACACAGAGATCCACTCATACACATGGGCATAATTAAATTATGGACATAAAAATTTTCTGAAACGCAATCCAATTCTTTAATAATAGACCCTCAAGAATAATCGTCGAGTATTGATCACCATAACTAACTCGAACATTCCAGCACAATTCACCTCACAACAATAACAATAATCAATTGCTAGCCATAGGTGGATTACACCACCATATTATATTTTAGTCATCGTTTCCTTTTTTTTATGTATTACATGTAGGTTTTTGTCTTAACATTCTCCATCAGTACATGCAAACCCATATTTCTTACAATTTGAAGAAGTCATGACATACGACTTTGATGGGGGAGAGTATGGTCACATAGTACAACAATGTTGTATCCTAAAAGGCCAAAACTATTTAACAACGGATAAGAAGTATGATTCCTAAAATTTATGAGTTGGATATTTTTTCTCCATTTCTCAAAGAAACAACTAATGTGTACAATCATAGGTTCAATGATCTGCCACCGGTGGAAATGTCTAAGAATTAGAGCACAAAGAAAAGCTTTATAATGAATAATAGGAAAATTTCCTCATGTATTTCTAAGGTTTGAGGTAATTCTCAAACTACTTCTTTCATTTGGATAATTCCTTAAATATTTATAAACTTTATATTCGGGCTTAAGATACCCTTACAACCTTACTAATGACGGAACCCTGTCGTTAGTTTTATTTTTCTCTCCCCTCTCCATCTTCATCTTTTTCATCTCTCCTTCCACCATCCTCCATTAATGACATTCTAACCTTCCATTTTTTCTCTGTCCTCCCTATCTTCATCTTCCTAAATTCTAAAAATTTAATCCATCTTCATCCTCATCTTCTTCCGCCACTTTTTTTCTTTTCACTTTTTCTCTCTCCTCATTTGCTGAATAGTGGCAAAAGTTGGACTGCTAATATCAACGACGGAACTTGCTGGAATATACTATCATTGACGTAATCCTTCAAGTTATTAGTTAGATTTTATTTTTCTATCTTTGTTTGTGTTTTTTCTTGTTCAATTATGTTTAAGGCGATTAATTGTTGTTTTTAATTTTAATTAATGTATTAAATTGTTGTATTGAGTGTTGAAATCAATTTGAGATGGATTTTCATTTTTGAGAATTTAGGAAGAATAAGAAGGGGAGGAGAGATAGAGAAAATTGAAGGTTTAAAATGTTATTAGTGAGGGATGGTGGGAGGAGAGATGAGGAATATGAAGATGAAGATGAAGATGAAGAGGGAAAAAAAATTAACGACTTTTGGATTATGTCATTGGTAAGGTATCTTGAGCCCAAATATAAAGTTTAGTGATATATGAGAAAATCCCTAAATGTGATGGGTAATTTGAAAATTACATCAAATCTTAAGGTACCTGAGAAAATTTCCCTAAATAATACTCATTGGGTATGACCGTTCGTAGAAGGTCCTTATCTAATTGCATGATATATGCTCAATTATAAAAGACCCAATGTCGACTTTGAGAACATGTTGAATCTTTGATGCCCGATTTGTCAGATAACAGTATGACCATAGACCAGCCTAATGATACCATCCTAAAATCAAATCATCGACTTACACAAAACGACCTTTTTTAAAGAGAGTCTAGCCACATACAAATAAGATATACTATCAGACATATATATTAGTCATCTTTCTCCTATCTACAATGTGTAATAAACTCAATTTTGAATTATTTTCAAAACATGATCTTGCATATTGATAACTTTTAATTATGAATCATACCCATGTCTCATACCCAAAATATAACGACCACTAAGGTACTAGTAGTACTACATAATGAGGCCCATATATAATTAATTAGCATTTGCAATATTGTGACCTTGAGTAGTACAGTGTACATTATAAGGAGAAGATATTTTCCAAGGTGAGGCTTATAATTTTTCAAGATGGAAGTAGTAACTAATGTTACTTATCAAGTAGTATTTGTTCTAGTGATAAGCTTGTTATGTGATCAAACTCTACTAGAAGTATTTTAGGGGATGTGATTCTCTTATCTTCTCAACTTCTAAATGAACTTACATGTGTAGCTAAATCGATCAGATTAACCTGAACGATGGTCTAATCTAGTAGGGTAGTTTTTCTACATAGTTCTTTGTGTTTTACGAATTATACGTTGTATCCGAACTTTTTTCAACTCTCCATATTACACTCCTAAACTTTCTAAATGTCATACAAGATACCTTTACTGATAAAAAATCCTACCCCAAACCTCACTTACCCTTTCATTTCTCATATCATATTCGGAACCTCAGTCAACAAACAAAGCTAAAAAAAATCCTACTCCATGTCTATAGGGTAAGAAACACTCAAAATATCCCGTCAAAAAAAAAAAAAAAACACTCAAAATATATTGTTTGATATCTTGTATTAGAATATTTTGTGTAACGTTTAAAAAATTTAGGGAGTACAACGTAGAAATTTCAAAAAAATTGGATATAACATAAAATTTCATAAACCAAAGAGACACTACGTAGATATCTATCTATACTAATATATTAAAAGGCGTGCATAAACCAGGAACGGTGCCACGTGGCGCTCTCCCTAAGGAGTTTTAGTTCATGTAGTGACATGTACAATAAAAAAAAATTAGAAATTGCGTAGTATAGGTTTTGATCCCATGACCTCAAGTTCATGTACTAAAGTTTTAACCACTAGACCAAGTTGTATTTAGTGTTATCATATCAAAGTACAATATTAATAAATGAAATTTTTTCTTACCCGGGGCATAGCCCGTGCCTAACAACTAGTTTATGTTAAAAAAAAAGTAATTAATGTTGCTTTGTACAAATAGAGGTGTTCAATTGGGTCATATTATCATCTTAGAACTTCCTCCATAGTCCATACATATTATTAATTGGAAAGAGGAGAAGAAAGTGGAGAATTGGTGCCAAATATTTAGAGCACAATAGCTACCAGTATGGGGAGGAACCTCCATTGTCTCCCTCCCACCAACTCACCAAGCCACGAACAACACATGTTTACTTTTGCACAATTAAAGACTCTAGCTCCACTCCACAGTATCAGTAATCAGTATGGCAGTGGAAAAAAATATTAAAAGTATTTATGCGAGTAGTAATTTATTTCGACCACCATTAGTGCTTTGTCACCGCATATTACAATTGGACCAAGAGATCACCCAATCAATATTGAAAACCACTACAAAAATAAATTGGTAGTAAATGACAAACATTTATGTACGAGTTACGATTGAATTATGTAATCGAACCATACACTCATCCATCACTTTTTTTTTTTTCAAATATAACGACATATTTCTAATAATTATGAAAAAATGACAGATTTGTAATATCTATCAGCACAAATTAATATCAAGGTAGAGATGATATTTTAGTGGAGTGTCATCTCGAATTTTAAAACACTGCACAGAGTTCGAATCCTCATCTTAACAATATATTGGACATTTACTTCTGGATTGTTTAGCCTTGTATTCAATCCTTGAGTTGGTGTGTCCTGCAGGCTGGAAGCATAGAAGGGGTTCGTATTCGAACAATTATTTTCCCTAAAAAAAAAAATCTAGAACTAATTGTTCCGGTATGGAATAAATGGTATGGTGTGAACCGGTATCTCCTTCGTATGTAAGCCAGTTTGGTTTCCTGCAAAATAGAACACGTAAGCTAACCTCGGGGGTTGATCCGAGGAACGCCCCTCCGATGCCTAAGTCAGTAATGGGTAAACTGATAGCTCTCAAGTGGAGAATAATTGTGATTGTGAATGTACCTTATGACTCATATCAACGGGGTATTTATAGGAGCCGATAAGAGTCCTTGCTAGGAAAGGACTCTGTTCCTATTGGCTGGATGTAATTCTATCCTCTTGGGATATAATTCTATCCTTTATTGATGCTTAACTTTAGTCCCGTAGGCGCATTTAGATAGTAACTAGATCAAGCCCAGACCCATATGAGAATGGCCCAAGGAGGAGTACCGTTAAGGTATCCTGACGAACTGGTATGACAAAGTCAACGGTTCTATGAAAAGTGCATTGATCATGACGATTCTTATCGGTCTACGTACGACCGATATGGAACTTAATTAGCCCACATACACTAATAATAAGTTAACATTTTAGAAAATTGGAAGGATAATTTTTCTTTTATCCCCCAACCCCAAAAGAAATGAAGTTAAACTGAGATGATATTAGGGTTTGATTACTTTCGCATAGTGAAGGGAATGGTCATTTGTTATGCTACTAGCTAATACTCAAGTTATGGTATTTGTTTTCTATCTAGAGGTCGTTTGGTTCAAGGTATGTAATGGAAAGAGAATGAAAACAAATAGAGGATAGGAATGGTAACAAAAATGATTAGTGATAGAGTATTAAACTATTCATGGGACTTCAACCATCAGCTTACGCTTTTGGTTGAGTTGAATATTTAGCGTCAGGTATGAGGGAGACATGTTCTGCATCCACACTTCAAACCCAATGGGCTCTCGTGAGAGGGGGCGTGATAGAGTATTAAACTATTCCTGGGACTCCGATCATCAGCTTAAGATTTTGGTTGAGTTGGTCCTTTGCCATGTGTCAAAGGAACAACTCAACCAAAAGGTTAAACTGATGGTTGGAGTCCCAGTAATAGTTTAATACTCTATCAATTAGCTTTATTCGGTATTTGGTTCAAGCCATGGAATGAAAATGAAATGGTAACCATTACCACCAAATAATGTATTTTGTTACTTGAAAGGAAGGGAAGAGTAACAAATTGGAGGAGTCCATTATCACCAAGTAATTGTAATAAATTGATGAGAGGTTGAACCAAACAAAAAGAACCACGAATCAAACGTGCTCTAAGGGTATAGAGAAAATGTATGGTTGAATATCTATTAATATTAGAAAAATATATATATGCATAAATACGGTTCGAGCTAAATACTGACTACAAAAACTAAAAGTGCAGATATTAAGTAATAACCTTTAATCTTTAATGTAACTATTTAAATAATTAGTATAATACTATTGTTTAGTTAAAATCTTAATATATAATGCAAACATTCAATTAATGTCAAATAAGACTTCTAAGTAAAGGTCCAATACAATTGTTTTTCAAGTCTTGATATTTAGTTGATAACATAAGGAAAATTTTGTTTAATTTGTTCTCTAATAATTATCAAAAAAAAAAAAAAATTACTCTTTGATATGGAGTATATATAGCACAAATATAAACCTTTGATCCTAGGATCCGGGTTTTTAATTTATTTTTGCTTATTTAATCTCATTATTAGACGTTATTAGTCCTTAATTGAATTTATCCGAATTTATTAGATCTTATTTTATAAGTATGTCAATTTTTAAGCTGAACATATTAAAACTTATTAATCTTCATTAAACTTGATCAGAACTCATCAAAACTTACATTGAGTGAAAATAAAATCAACAAAACAAGCCCTAGAATTCCAAATTATCATTCCCCACCCTCAAAGTATACGAAGAGGTATGGGAAAGTCATAGACCCATAGTCTCAATGGCTCATAGCTAGTTTGGGTTCACCTTGGTGTGGGGACTAGGGAGGGGTCTATGGTTTTTGGGAGCATCTCAGCTGATCTAAAGTTTTAAACACAAGAGTAGGTAGGTCTTTTTAATTTGGACCACATATTATTATTTTCTTTTCTTCTTTTGTTGAGATAAGGACCCTTAATGCTCCATAATATTTATTATAAAATACAAAAAATTTCCAAAGTCAATTCTAACTAGTAATTTTTTTTAAAATCCACAGTGGTAAAAGTGTTCTACAAATTTATATTTAGTACAATCTGATGACTGATAATGTAGCAATTAACGTAATGCATGAAATTGTCCTGTAACCTAATGCATAAAATATAATTAGGTATGTTCCATAAGTACTTGAGTTGACACACACATTGATAAGAAGATAATTCGAAAATGAGTATCAGTCAAGTGTTAAAATAATTAAAAGTGTAACACTGTAACATAAAGATAGCTCATACTTTCCCCAACTCATATTAATATTGATCACACTTAGTACTTTTATGACTATTTTGATAAATCCAATCTCTCCCAAAATTGCATTGGTTAATCATCATATTTCACCAAAGAAAATGAGTAAATTGGAGAGTAGAAAGTCAATTCAATTCAACTGTAAATATTTTTTTTTAGCACATCACCACATATCTTTAATTTATGAAATATACAAGTAATATTTATAACAATTAGTACTTCGTTCTATTTTACTTGACAACATAATTACCAATTTTACATTCTACAATATTATACATGTCTAATTAAACATCAATTTTCTCGACTATATAATTCCAATACAATTATATTAGCACATGAATAGTTGATTACACATACATGATACATATATCGGAATGAAAAAATATAGTTCACATACTTTTTTTTTTTTATAGGTAAGAATAATTCTCTTGCAAGGAAGGAGGGAAAGCGGGGATCCTTTTTGCAAGGGGTGAGAATCGAACCCCTATCACAACGGTGGAAGGATGACCTTACAACCACTAGACCAACTTTGATTCTCATGTAGTTCACACACTGACAAATAACACCTAATAATAAAACGTTTAGTTAATTACGTAATCTAATATGTACGATAAATTTCACACGCTTCTGTTGGAGTTTATAATAAATGTTTGTGAAGGAAACTCAAGAGTTGCTTCAAAAGAGAATGTGAAGAGTCCCACATTGATAGAATAATAGGTAGTGTAAGGAGTTTATATACATTACACTTTCTATACCCTTTGAGTTGTGTGACAAAAGGACTTTTAGTGGGCATGTGGTGAGTGGAGTCACCACACGCGCGCGCCGCCCGACCAGGGCCATGGGCCATGGGCCATGGGCTTGGGCTTGGGCTTGGGCTTGGGAATAAACTTAACTAAAGTTTTGGGTTAAAAATCTGTTGTTTTTAGCCAGTAATTAGGTTCCGTTTTTTCCCGGATTTCCTCCCTTAATGAGCCGTTATTTCCTAATTACGGGCCATTATCTCCTCCCACTAAGTCGGCTGGTAACCACGTTTTAACCCTATTATCCTTTTATAAATACGTAGGTTACTGTTCTCTTAACACACAGAAAATCATAAACACCTTCTTCTTCCTCTCTCAAAATATCTTTCTGGGCAATATTCAAGATCGTTCTCAATCTGTTTTTCCATCTACACTGGAAACTCAGAGACCGTGTACCCCTGGAGGTTGATTGCTAAGAGGCCGTGTGTTGTAGCGGGGCAAATTCAACTTTAGGGCAGTGAATTCTTCACGCCACGGTTTTCCAGATAAGTTAAATTTATATTGTTAGCGGTTTTAGTTCCTACATTCTAAAGTTGAATTTTTCGAAATATTTTTTTTATCCCGGAACTATGGCTGCTGATATTCCTAATGAAGGTACCCGTATTTTAAATGCTGTTCCTATAACCAATCCCTTTGTCCCTGATATGTCAAAGTTAGAACCTTTTGATGGGAAAAACTATAGGATGTGGTCTGATAAAATGGAATTTTTCTTGGGACAGATTGGTGTTGATTATTGTTTGTCTGTTGATGTTGCTCCTGAAAATTCTGTTAGGGATTTCGTAAAAGATAATAAGACCTGTCGTGGGATGTTATTGCATTATATGACTGCTTCCCTTTATCTGATTTATAGTAAGTCTAAAAATGCTAAGGAGATTTGGGATGGTTTGAATGCGAAGTATGGGACTGATGATTTTGGGACTAAAAAATATGCGTGTAGTCGTTGGTTGAAATTTTCTATGAATGATGAGAAACCTGTCCTTGATCAAGTTCATGAGTATGAACATTTATGTGCTGATATTGTTGCCGAGGGTATGGCTATTCCTGACCTTTTCCAAGCCAATTGCCTTCTAGAAAAATTGCCTGCTTCTTGGGAGAATTTTGTTCATTCCTTAAAACATAGGCAGAAAGATTTTACCCTTCAAGAGTTAGTGTCCCATATAAAAATTGAGGAGCAGAACCGTATCCAAATAAAGGGAAAATCAGTTGATCATTCTTCTAGTTCTGCTAATCTTGTGGAAACTAAGACTGCTGCAGGTAAAGGACCAAAAGGCAAAGGTCAAAATCAGTTTCATGGTACCAGGCAGAATAAAACAATTCAAGGGAAAAGGCAAATTTAAGGGTAACTGTTTTGTGTGTGGTAAGTATGGGCATGCTGCCAAGGAGTGCCGTCAAAGGAAGGAAACCCCAGTCAAATCCAAAGATGGCAAACCTCAAGCTAACCTTGCTGAAGATGATGATGTCATTGCTGCTGTGGTGTCCGAGGTAAATCTGGTAAGCAATGTTTCAGAATGGATCGTGGATACTGGTGCAACCCGTCATATCTGTGCCAACAAAGAAGCGTTCCAGGAATACCAGAAAGTTCCAGAATCAGAGTGCATCTTCATGGGAAACTCAAGCACTGTGAGTGTTTTAGGCAAAGGAAAGGTTTTCCTGAAATTAACATCCGGGAAAACCATTGCTTTGCAGAATGTCCTGCATGCTCCTGATATCCGCAGAAATCTCATTTCTGGTTCACTTTTAAACAAAGCTGGGATTAAGTTATCTTTTGAATCTGATAAACTTGTATTAACCAGAAATGGTATTTTTGTGGGTAAAGGCTTTTGTAATGCTGGACTTTTTGTTTTGGATGTTGTTATTGATAATAAAAACTCTGCTGCTTCTGTTTATATTGCTGAGTCTGTTTCTTTATGGCATTCTAGACTAGGTCATGTGAATGTTGCCTCTATTAAAAGGCTAAAACAACTTAGTCTTATTTCTGACTTTAGCAATACTTCTTTTGATAAATGTGAAGTGTGTGTAGAAGCTAAGCACCCTAAGAAAGCATTCAACAAAAATGTGTCCCGTTCCTCTACTTTATTAGAGTTAGTCCATAGTGACTTAGGTGACTTTAAGAATTCCATGAGTAGGGAGGAAAGAAATACTATATTACTTTTGTTGATGACTTTTCTCGTTATACTAAGGTTTATTTATTGAGTTCTAAGGATGAGGCAGAAGAAAAATTTCTTATTTATAAAGCCGAAGTAGAGAACCAATTGGACCTTAAGATTAAAAGGGTGAGATCAGATAGGGGTGGAGAATATGATGGTACTTCCCTTAAGAAATTTTGTGAGTCTAATGGGATTATTCATGAGGTTACACCCTTATACCCCAGAACAGAATGGAATAGCTGAGCGGAAAAATAGAACACTTAAAGATATGATGAATGCTATGCTTATTAGTTCAGGTATGCCTACTAATATGTGGGGTGAAGCTATCCTTTCTGCTTGTTATGTCCTTAATCGAGTTCCCCATAAGAAGTTAGATAAAACTCCCTATGAATTGTGGAAAGGCTTCAAGCCGAATTTGGGATACCTCAAAGTGTGGGGGTGTTTGGGAAAGATAGGACTTCCTGACTTTCAAAGGAGTAAAATTGGACCTAAGACTGTAGATGGTATTTTTATTGGTTATGCGTCTAACAGTGCTGCATATAGACTCATTCTTAAGGATGCATCTGGTTTTGGTCCGATTAGAGAGTCAAGAGATGTTGAATTTTTTGAGCATATATTTCCTATGAAAGTTAGTTTGCAATCATGCTTGCCTGCTGCATCTTCTTCTGTTTTGCATCGTGACATTGCATCATCTAGTGAGACCTTAGAACCTAGAAGGAGTAAGAGAGCTAGAACTGAGTCTAGTTTCGGACCTGATTTTATTACTACCTTTCTAGCTGAAAAAGAGTGCTTAGATGAGCAAGATATCAATGCTTTTGTGTTAGAAGAGAACCCGAGAACCTATGCTGAGGCCATGAGATCGGTAGACTCAAGTTTTTGGTTAGAGGCTATTAACAGTGAAATAGAGTCTATTATGAGTAATAACACTTGGGTTTTGAACGACCTTCCTAGAGGTTGTAAGGCCATTAAGCAGTAGGTGGATTTTTACAAAGAAATGCAAGCCTGATGGGTCTTTGGATAAGTATAAGGCTAGACTTGTAGTTGGAGGGCTCGCCAAAAACAAGGGTTAGACTTCTTTGATACTTATTCTCCTGTGACCAAGGTAGCCACCATTAGAGCTTTAATTGCACTTGCATCTATTCATGATTTAATTGTGCATCAAATGGATGTGAAAACTGCATTTTTGAATGGTGAGTTAAACGAGGAGATCTATATGAAGCAACCTGAAGGATGTGAGGTTCCTGGTCAAGAGGACAAGGTATGCAAGCTTATTAGATCTTTGTATGGTTTAAAACAAGCACCAAAACAATGGTATGATAAATTCCATCAAACTATTACTTCAAATGGTTTTTTGGTAAATGATTCTGATGCTTGTGTTTATTCCAAAATTGATGAACTTGGTTGTGTTTTCATATGTCTATATGTGGATGATATGTTGATCTTTGGGACCAATATAGACGTAGTAAATACAACTAAGTGCTTCCTAAATTCTGCTTTGAGATGAAGGATTTAGGAGAGGCTGATGTTATTCTTGGAATAAAGATTACTAGAACTTCATATGGGATATCTTTAAATCAATCTCATTATATTGAGAAAATATTAAAGAAGTTTGATCAATTTGATTGTGTTCCTGTGAAAACCCCATATGATTCTAGTATTCATTTGAAAAAGAATAAAGGTGATAGTATATCACAAGAACAATATGCAAAAATAATTGGAAGTGTAATGTTCTTGATGAATTATACTAGACCTGATATAGCTTATGCTGTTAGTAGATTGAGCAGGTATACTCACAATCCTAATCGGAGCACTGGGTTGCCTTGATTAGATTGTTGAAGTATCTAAAAGGCACTACCAATTGGGGTCTACATTATCAAAGGACACCTTGTGTTCTTGAAGGATTTTGTGATGCTAATTGGGTGTCGGATAATGATGAGTACAATCTACTAGTGGTTATGTTTTCACTCTTGCTGGAGGAGCTATATCATGGAAATCATCAAAACAAACATGTATTGCCAAATCTACAATGGAATCTGAGTTTATTGCTTTAGAATTGGCAGGTCAAGAAGCTGAATGGATAAGGAGTTTGCTTGCTGATATTCCATTGTGGGGGAAGCCAGCTCCATCAGTTTCTATGCGGTGTGACTCGCAAGCAGCAATTGGGGTAGCGAATAATCAAGCCTATAATGGAAAAAGAAGGCATATTCGCTTAAGGCATGCCATAGTTAGAAATCTAATTAGAGAAAATGTGTTGTCACTCGAGTATGTAAAATCAGAGAGGAATATTGCTGATCCTCTCACCAAAGGCCTTTGTAGAAAAATGGTGCTGGAGTCAGCACAAGGAATGGGTTTAAAGCCTATTGGTGAGTGAATTGTGATGGATACCCTTCTTAGGAATTCCTAAGTTCAAAGGGTCAAACGAAATCACAAAACAACTCAAGTTATTATGTACTACTACCATTCCTATTAATAAAAGTGATGTAGTATTTTGTTTTAAATTACTGTTATATGTGTAAGGTTGAGTATAAGCTCTTAATAAGTTCATAGCCTTATTTGAGGTGGTTTGTGACAGTACAAACTTGATGAACTTACCTATGTGAATGTGGGGGTTACGCCCAATCCCCTATGAGAGTCCAAAGGCTTAGGCTCTCTAGAGCATTCACGAGAATCCAGGCTAATTGTGGGGCATCTATATTATATTTGCGAGAACGTATCTTGATTTGAAAAAGGTTGAGTGCGCAACTATGTTTTGCTAACATCATGAAAGGTTCAAAGAGAAATCTACCTCTTATGACAGTAAGACATATTTGTATGCACTGAGTGTCAATTCAAGTCCATAAGACATTGATACTTCAAAACTCAGTATCTATTGCCCAGATCATCTGTTTTCAGCCCTGTTTTTTCCTGTTTTCCTCTTTTGAATCATGTGGGGATTGTTGGAGTTTATAATAAATGTTTGTGAAGGAAACTCAAGAGTTGCTTCAAAAGAGAATGTGAAGAGTCCCACATTGATAGAATAATATGTAGTGTAAGGAGTTTATATACATTCACTTTCTATACCCTTTGAGTTGTGTGACAAAAGGACTTTTAGTGGGCATGTGGTGAGTGGAGTCACCACGCGCGCCCGCCCGGTCCGGGCCTTGGGCCTTGGGCTTTGGGCTTTGGGCTTTGGGGAATAAACTTAACTTAACTAAAGTTTTGGGTTAAAAATCTGTTGTTTTTAGCCAGTAATTAGGTTGCCGTTTTTTCCCGGATTTCCTCCCTTAATGAGCCGTTATTTCCTGATTACGGGCTTATCTCCTCCCACTAAGTCGGCTGGTAACCACGTTTTAACCCTATTATCCTTTTATAAATACGTAGGTTACTGTTCTCTTGAACACACAGAAACTCATAAACACCTTCTTCTTCCTCTCTCAAAAATATCTTTCTGGGCAATATTCAAGATCGTTCTCAATCTGTTTTTCCATCTACACTGGAATCTCAGAGACCGTGTACCCCTGGAGGTTGATTGCTAAGAGGCCGTGTGTTGTAGCGGGGCAAATTCAACTTTAGGGCAGTGAATTCTTCACGCCACGGTTTTCCAGATAAGTTAAATTTATATTGTTAGCGGTTTTAGTTCCTACAGCTTCGACCAGGGAAACTGGGCAAATGATGAAGAGACCATTGCTAGACGGATTGATGTGAAACGAGATGTAACATGTAACTATTGTACTAACTATACATACTAACATAGTCTATATATACGTACAGTGACTTACCTGAAACGAATATCAATTGAATGAAGTAGAGGCAAGAGACAAGTCCGCCCACGATATTAATAGGCAGACACACAAGAGTTAATCTGAGAATAGAAACAAATTCACGGAAGAAAGAGTTGACAGGTTATTTTGTTGGTGTTTAGTGAGTCTTCGAGGAAGGTAAGTAAGTGGACAAAGAAAAACAGTAAGCAACCCGTGAGTCTTTATTTATAGTACTCTTATTACAAAACTTCTTAAGTTGTAACCTCTCAATTCATCAAGTCATATTCCATGATTCATATGCAGCTAGCGCAAAAAATATTGTTGTTCCATTCTAGCATTCACATGCGCTCAATGTTGAATTCCACCATAATATGACAAAACTTCTTATTCAAATTAGATTACCAAGAGTACTATTAAGATCCCCAACATAACAATTTACAAATACATATATACTGTTTTCTTTTTGGAGTTTTAGGCCCTATATTTGTTATCTTAATTTCAATACCGTTCATTTTCAACTCGGTTCCGTTTGTTAAGCTCAAAAGAACAAGACTAGCTCAAAAGAACAGCTTATCAAGTGCAGAATGAATAAATTAAATGATAGATAAGAAAGATGAAAGTTACTACTGCTCCATTTTGGAGAAAACGAATATTAATTTAAGCAAAATGTCATACGATCACAATGTTTTTGTAATTGAATTAAGAAAAATGTCATAAGATCACATTTTCATTGTAATTAAATTAAGAGCCCGCAAGCCGAATCAAATGATTTTCGAATTCAAAAGCTATTTTGAACTCGGATTACTAAGGTCATTTACAAACAAGTGAAGCCCAATCGAACTATAAAATCAATCCATATACCAAGTACTCCCTCCATTCCTTAATTATATTCCTACTTGAAATCTTGGCACTATTTATAATTACATGGTAGAATCTTCTAAAAAAATTTAAATTTGTAAAAAAAACATAGTCATATGAGGCTTTACTTGATTCGTCGCAATGAATACTTAATAATATCATTTCATAATTTTTACTAATACTACCTCCGTTCTTTTTTAGTTGCAACGTTTGACAAATTGCACTATTCATGTTTTCTTATTTGACCACATTTATTGATTTATATGTTAAACAAAATATAGTCATGTGGGGTCTTGTTTGATTCGTTTCGATGTAAGCTTTCATAATATCAAATTTTTATAATTTTTACTTACATACAATTGAGATAAAATGATTTAAATTGTAACATTGGCAGCGTGGAAAGCTAAACAAAACGTTGCAACTAAATAAAAACAGAGGTAGTATATAATTACATCTATTAATAATGGTCAAAGAAGTATACTAACAAATGTACAAGTGAAACTAAGGAACATCAATAAGGAGGTAGTAGTATCTATGTCACATGGGTTTGGTGAATGAATAATTCATTTTTTAATTAATTACAACTTTTGTCTCTACTCTCTAACCATCACAAAAAATATGCTAGATAAATTTCGGTGGATAAATGGTTATTTTCTCACCGTGATAGTTAACCAATTAAAAGAACTTCTTCTTAAAATTTTAAATTATAAAGACCTTAAATTAGACATAGTAGTAGTATTATTAAAATTGTTTTTTTTTTCCAGATGGTAAGTTGAAGATTCTACCAGACTCAAACCTCTCATGAGTTTAGCCAACTCAAGTTAACGAACTAACAACTTGACACTATGAGAGTGAGAAGAATAATAAGAGTATTTCCCCTTTTTCTAATAGAGATCGAACCTCCAACCTCGATTCTTTCGTTACCACTAGTCAAGCTTAACTTGGTATTATTAAAATTGTATGGACAACATCTATCCTTTTTATACTCCTATATCGTATAATATACACTACTTTATTATACAACAACAATAATAATAATACAATAATAACAAAGAAATAAAAAGAATGAGAGATAATGTTTGTCGTGATTATCAACGTCGTGATCAGGAGCTTT
This sequence comes from Beta vulgaris subsp. vulgaris, assembly GCF_026745355.1. Taxonomy (NCBI): domain Eukaryota; kingdom Viridiplantae; phylum Streptophyta; class Magnoliopsida; order Caryophyllales; family Amaranthaceae; genus Beta; species Beta vulgaris. The sequence goes on from NC_079207.1 coordinate 10,685,086, forward strand.
TCTGGTACACTAGCAGTGCTCTTTAAAAATTTAGTTGAGGAGTTTCACTTCATTAGCAACTACTCTTACTAGCAGAGTAGGTTTAAGCATCCCAATGTAAATAACGTTTATTTTTTCTCTCTCTTCTTTCTCACATAAATCGACGTCCTTCAATCTTCTCAACTCACAACTTTCTACATTTCTCTCTCTAATCTCTTCTTTCTACAATGGCGTCTGATTTCAGCGACAAGGTTAGATTTCTCCGTTTTTAGTTTTCTTTTTTTTTTATCAGTTTGAATCTGTAACTTTGATGATATTTAATGTGATTCAATTTGATGATATTCTATGTGATTACATTGTGATTTTTGCCATTATTGATGCTTTTATAGCTTAGAAAATTGTGCTGTTGAACATTTTCTTTTGTCGTACTTTGTTTAACTTCAATCATTTGTTGAAAATTGCTCATCATTCTTGCAGTTTAAGAGTTTCTGAAGGATTGTGTGAATTTAATTTGCTATTTAGATAATTCTGATAATGTATTTTAGTAGCTGAAATTAATTTCTATTGTTTTTTTGGTTTTTTCGTATTAATCATGAGTTTATGGCGGCGGAGTAGTCGATGATTGTGACCGTTGAGTTTAACTAGCGAACATCTCTGATTGAGTCGGAGTTTCAAATTGCTTAATATTCGATGCCGATTTTTCTAGCAACTTGCATTTTTGATTTTTTTTTAAAACAATCATTTCCTAAATCTGTTGATTCAGTCGTATTCAAGAACTAATTGAGAAAAATTAAAATTGTGAGTATGAGAACTGATTGTAATTTTTTGTGATTAATGGAATAAAAGTGTCCTTTCAACAAAAAAAAGGAATAAAAGTGAACTGTTGTGCCTATCATTACTCTAATACTCTTCAGTTCTGACTGGAGCAACCGTCATTACAATTTCTTGTGGATTTGAGTAGCAACCTGTTAATTACAATTAGAAATTCTCGAACGCGAAATGCTAAATGAAGAACTTGTGCTCCAACAGATTGATGGTCTAGTGCGGGGTCCACACTAAGTGGATTTGCCTTAACACCGTTATTCACACGTTTAGTGGAGAACAGTTCTCCATATGACTCTTCTTATATTCTATATGGATGAATTTTTTTTAAAGAACACATAAAACATCAAGTGATCAAATGGTTTGGTGGAGGAATACGAACCACAATGACATCTATATCCTTATCCCGTGTTCTCCACCAAATGGTCCTAACCGCTTGGTGTATAGCTAGACTCGTCTCTTATGTGTTTATTGGATTAGATCTAAGTAAGATAAATTGTTCTGAATTCTGGTATCATGTGAGGTGCAGGGTGGTCAAGATTTATGTCGCATTTTGGTTCTGAACGATGAAGGTCCAGGAACAGCCAATGTGCAAAGTGGGTTGCAGCTGCAAAGTCAGACATGTGTGGATGGTTCAGTGATTTGCCACAAACCAGTTGACCTTCAAACTTCAGACCCATTTCCACCTTGCGTAGTCACCGTTGATATCGAGAAGGGTGCTACCGATGTATCAAAAATTGATCATGAAACTTGCGGGAGTATCAAAACTGAGATTTCATTAACTGTGAGTAATCCAAAATTGAATCATTTCATGGCATTAGTTTGAGGCTATTAGCACGAGTTTCTGTCTTTGTAAATTGTAATGGCCCAACTTATCCGTTACTTTGTCTTCTTGCAGAAACCACTACGAAGACAAAACAGCTTACAGACAGGTGGAGAATCCATACCACCTATAATGAACCACATCCTAATGTTGCTCAAGTTTGATGATAAAGGTAGCAACTGTCTTCTAACTCTTGCACCATTTGCTTTTTTCACGGTTCCTAATGTACTGCTTTGACCATTAACATTTTAATAATGTAGTAACGGAATTCGTGAATATTTAGTATCTTGAAAATATACATTGAAATATATCTAACAAGATCCTATATAACTATCTTTTTTCTTATATTCCACTGATATTTGATAGGCAAGGTTTGTGAGATTTGACCTGTAAGTGTGAAGTTTGCAACTATTCTGAAATGAGGAAGCATAGTCTAGGTGTTTTGTGTTAGCAATAGTCTCTTGCCCCTGCTCCATTAAGTGGGCTCTATTGACATTAGATACGGACTATATTTGAAGTTCCCATTAAAAACTTTGGAACTGCAACTCTGTAGTTTCAGCTACAGGGTTTGAAATGAGATGAAATCTAAAAACTGCCATGATAATGCAAACTTAAATCCTGCGTTAGTTTGAAAAGAAATCATCTCTTAAAAGCTTAAGTAACTATTATGCACAGTATTCAGGGCCTTTTTCTGTTTCACTGCCGGAAGGTGGTAGTTATTTTCAAAACGCCGTAGGTTCTCATTCGTAATCTTTTACCTGTCTCATAAGTCATACCTCAGCTAACTCTTTCTTATCTCACTATATTCAACAGAGAAACAAGCAATGGAAAAGACGCATGATGCTACCAATAACCGATGGAGAAAGTATAAACGTCCAGGTTTATTTGATTCACGACAGATTGTTCTCCTATTCTCCATTCTGTAAGCTCTAAGCCTCTAACCTCACTGCTTCTATATACACAGTTTTCGTATCACCATTCTGCAGTAGTTTAAGACTTCTATTTACGGTGCATTATCATAGTTTCACTCCATTCTCGGGTAAATTAAGCAATGGGAGTGAACAATAATAACACAAATACTTATGGAGGGTCTTTTTGTACTTCCTCCATAACAGAAAGAATGCACCAATTGGTATTATTTGTGAGGTATAAAATATTCAATTGTTGCATTCTTTCTGTTAAGAAGTAAATCATTTTATTTTTGACTTAATGAGAGGTTTGAAGATTAGACTACTACTTCGGGTAAGTTCGAACATAGGAAGATTAGACTACTGTCAATGCTAATTGCTAGCACCAAGAAATGAAGTCTTAACTTATCAAGAGAAAGACAAATGAAGTCTTTAAGACAAGCACCCCTAACCCCATTTAAGAAGACAAAAAGAGGAAAAGAAATAATATGAATAGAGGAGCATCTTGATCTGGTACCTTTTTTGCTTTTTAAGCCATTATTCTGCAAGAAGGGCATCTATTATTCGATCAGATCCAACAAAAAAGTGTAGCTAATTAAATATTTTTCCAATTCCACCAACTTTGGCTCTTCAGAAGTGGGGAATCCTTTGCCCCCTTCCTCCTCTCCATCACTCTCATCTGCTGCGCTAGATTGATCAACTTGCGAGTATTCTTTTTTGACGGGAAGAAAATATATCCTTAATAATAAGCCAAACAGTACATACAATGATAATTAAGATCTGAAAAATACGAATTTAACAAATTGCAACAATTTTGATAATGAAATCAATTATGTTGCGTTTTACCTTATTGAAAACAAGCAAATGTTTTTCCCGACAAAACTTTAATCTAACTAGTCAATTTACTCAAGTGGTGTTTCCATCTATTTCAGGTCGAGTATGGGGACAATACTGTTGATTTTTCTGACACTAAGAGTTAGACAAGTCAGTGATGGCCTTATTCATGGCTGAGAGAGATGCCGAACCTTTTTTTTTTTTTTTCATTTCAGATCATAATCTTCTGTTTCTATTTAATTATTACTGTTCTTTGGCATCTGTATCTTCTCTTGCTTGGGCTTTATCTCAATTTTCCTGTGTAAATATAGCCAGTTAAGTGTTTGCTGCAGCTTTGCTTTTATAATTGGCGTTCCCCACTGATCCACTTTTAAGTCTTTGATTCATTTGAATTGCGTTTCTAAAATTTTATTGTAGTATGTTTTAGCAACATACTCCGAAGATTATCTGTTGTCATTGGAAAAAAGAAAAGGATGGATGACCAAGAAACCACCGGTTTCGCTTGGTGGGCCGGGAATGCTCGACTTATCAATTTATCCGGTTCGAATTGGATTCCAAATTATCACCTTTTTTCTTGAGATTGTGAGAAGAGTATTGCAAATCCTATCGGAGTACAACTTTCAAGATACATTTACTTTACCACAGCCTTCATACAACACAAAAATACAATCCAATGGGACTTTAGGAACATGTGAATATGGTTTTAATGGTTTTTGCATTTCAACAAAATTATTAGTAATTTTTTTGATGGGGGGAATAACTTCATAAATAATCTGCAGAACTACTTACAAACATCCTCAATGATAAAATAGAAAAAAAAAAGGGAAAATAAGCAAGGATGAACAAAAATGAACTTTAAACTTCGTAAAGCCGAAGCAAAACTTCTTTATGACAAAATTTACCTCTAAAGAATGGAACAAGTTGATCGTATATGGGATATGAATAGAACATACAACGAAATTGGACCCTCACATTTGCTGACCTTGGCCCTAAACAGACCTTCTCTCCCTTTGAAGAACAGCTGTTTTTACTTCGAGAAAATCCTGATCCACCTCCTACAAGTTAACACGGGCAACCGCCACCCTGTTGTTCTGACTGGGAAGAATTGCTGTGAGGCTTCAAGTTCACATCAACCATGTCCTCCTGTTTGGTGGATGAGAGAGTTTCCATCCCAGGCAAGGATGAAGCAATCTTACGAAATAAAGGCTGTGACATTTAATTGATGCATTAGTATTTACGCGAAGATTTCATGCTCATTACTGATGAAAAAATATAATGGGCAGCTAGTTCTCTGTATAGCACCATGTACATTGACAATCTTACCCCCGTGTATCTACCTTTCTAAGCTTAGGTTTAGTAAGGGAAATGACATCAATACACATGGTGTTAGATGGACTTACTAGTTAGTCATTAGTGATGCAGAATTCTGCTGCAATACATAGAGATGAAACACTATACCTTAATGTTAAATCCTGCTTTAGCACTGGTCTCCAGGAATATTACACCGGCATCGCGAGCCTTGTTATCTCCTTCCTCTATAGAAACTTGCCTGTTTTTCCGACAGCATAAACATGCGAACACAAACATAAAAACGCAGAATGCTATGCAACTCCGATAAACGCTATCCTATTTATTTATTTTTTTCTTTACAGCATTCCTATTATCCTGCTTTTATGATTCATATAACTCAACAGATATGATCCCAGATTGTTTGTCGGCACATTTATCATGTAACAGCAGATTCACGAAGTTCCAAAGTTTAAGAGACTTATGCCTTGTTCTTTGCAAACAGTAAATGACATCTAGGATTTGTGGCAGACCAAAGTTTAAGCGACATACGCCTTGTTATTCACAATAAGTTCAAAATGTATATGCTCACATAAGTTCTACTAAGAAGATTTTTTGTCAAGTACATATAAGGGAAATTCAGGCAAAAACAACAAAAGAATCATCAATCACGACAATGCTAATACTTCTCAGTCTCACACCAGTTCATAGGCATGTCAAATCCTTTTTTTCGGAGGCACCAAATATTTGTCTTATAATAGAACCAGTGTGTATATAGCATTTTTTCAGTTGTCCTCTAGTGGATTAGCATATAAAACAAGGATGAATCTTTGGTAGTTATTTTTGGTGCAGTTTTCCATCCCCCTCCACCAACACATGAAAATCTGATAGTTGAGATTTGCGAACAAGATAGGGTTTACAGTCATTTGATTTTTAAATTACTTTAAAGCACTACTTATATGGTCATCTTTCAGTTGATAACTACCTAAAAGTTTTTAAATATAAACACAAGTAACAGTTCCACCTTTTATCGACCAAATCAGTTTTATTTCCAACAAGGACAATAATCACATCGCTGCCCCGTTCTGTCCGTACTTCCTCTATCCACTTTGAAGTGCTGAGAAATGACTGCCTATCTGCACGACAAAATTGGCAACAGAATTATATTCAATATATAACCAATTTAACGAGTATCAGCAGAAACATTCATTTTACATACAACATTATCAACCACTTGTGCTGTCCATATGATTAAAATGTAGAAGCAAAACTTACATGCTTCACTCAAAAAAGAAGACTCACACAACTTGGTCATGGAAATATGAATCAATGCCCCCCCCCCCCCAAAGTTTCGAAGAGTATTTACATTACATGATCTTCCAAATGCATTATAGCGTAAAAAATGATCTTGTTTGTTGTTTGAAGTCACTTACTGGAAACGTCATAAACAATAACAGCAACAGAAGAATCTCTGATGTAGCTAGGGATGAGACTCCGAAACCTTTCCTGCCCTGCTGTATCCCTGAAATACGCGATTGAATTTTATCAGCATGTATATATGGGATCAGTTGTCTACAAGACAATATTTGCAAATCATCATGGTATAGAAACTTCTAATAACAAGTTTAAGTATTATTTACTTTAAAGTTCAAAAAGTTGTTTAGATGAGTTTGGGAAGTAGAAATTCCAAAGAGAAGTTCCTTTTACGTAGGGGGACTAAGCGAGTAACTTCCTCTCACAAAGTGTAACATCCTCTGTCTTTGTAAGCCAAACAGTTCCACGATTTTCAATTCCTAGGAATGTCGACTTTTGATAATAAGTCAACCAAACACAAACTAACTAATTATTGGCCAATGGCCAGCGCCATGCCTAGTTTGTTGTGTGTTTTATAAATAGGTATTTAAGGAAAATATCATTGATTCAAGCCTAAGCTCATGTAAAACATGAGGAAGGAGAGGTCTTTGCAAAAGATGCAAGATCCCATGTATTGCGAACATTTTATTGTAGTATAGGATGACTTTGGGGTGCATTTGATTGGGTCCATGACTGCTTTAACATTACCAGTTCATCATACATCATTTAACAAAGGAAAGAACAGTATCCTACCAGAGCTGCAAGCGTACTGTTCGATCTTCAAGATACATGGTTTTCGACAAGAAGTCAATTCCAATAGTAGCCTGCAATTAAGTAGACAATAAGAAGAAGATAAAAATAAGTAAAGTGTTAACTTATTAAACTAGATGTTACCTAAATTTGAATATGCACCCAACATACCATTAACAAAACCAGGAATTGAAAGAAAGAGAAGTTGCCTATACCATCAAGATGATGAAATCTGACAAGGGCAATACTTTATGGAACCCCACTACCCTATTCAACAATTGTCTGTTTAATATTGAAAAACTTCTAAATAAATTCTACATATGGAATGGTTCAACGCACGGAAGGCATGATGAGTCGTGTCTATCTAAACTTGATTAGTAAAGCAATATTACAAGAAGCTAACTCATCCTATGGCAATTAGATAGAGACTAATCATGCCTTTCTATAATGAAAACTGCAAGTTGTTGCCTAGAATGTTCAAACTCAAAATTTTAGCACACGGATCATGATCGTCTTCCATGACTTCCAAACAACCAGATTTAAGAACATATTAGCTACTTATACGCATCTCGAATTTCGTATAGACGTCCTCAATTACATTGGACGTTTAAGTTCCGTTGCACGAATATACATTGAAATATGAACATGAAAATTATTTTTTCGATTCTTGTTGATCGAATAAACTTTCAGATTTTCTGTAGCATGAGTACTTCTTCTAGGTCACGTACTCGTATCCGTACCCGATAAGATATGTATAGGGTATGGGTACGCGTATTCATTCCTAAAATTTCAAAATCTTGTCGTTTTCTGTCCCTGTACTTGAATCCGCACCCGCATCCGTATCCATCTATGTGCAACCTAGGTCATTTTTGTGAGATATCTCATATACACAAAATTTACCCCTAACTTGTGATTTGGCTCTCCTTCCACAGGATCCGAGCCCCTATAATAAGGTCTTAATTGATCACTCAATCAACTCTAAGTCAGGCACATTTATGGTAATTCTCTAAGAAAAATTTCTTTCATTAGTAACGATTTTGATTTTTATATAAATAAACAGAAAAGGCTAAAGTGCAAAACAGAGGAAGTTAGGCACAAAATTCCAATTTAACCAAGAAAAGTTGTAAAAAGAAAAACTAAATTAGGCATGTTAACTAAATTAGGCATAACATCACATGATCCACATCATATGAAAACAAATAAACAAACTAACGTGAGAAATAAAAATAATTCACATACTGAAAAATTCATGAAGAAATGCAGTGGAACATAGAATTCAGCTATGATTCAAACATGCATGATGCATCTGTCTAAGAATTTATCAATTGAAGCGCGAAATCTAAATCTGACGTAAAATAAAAGTGATGAACCTAAGATTATATAATCTGCATTTTCAATGATCTAACAAAGTCAATATACAACGAAAATTGAATGATGAAGAGGAGAGAGAAAATAAAAACCTGATACGTGGTATCGAATTTATCATACATAAAGCGAGTAATGATGCTAGTTTTTCCGACAGATTGATCGCCTAAAAAGACGAGTTTGTATTTGGCTAATGGTGAAACAACCGCCATTGTTGAATGTTCTTTGAGCTAGGGATTGAAATTCACACACTCTCTGGTAAATTTGTTGGTTAATCTCTAAATTTTGATTCTTAGAAGACGAGTTAGTACGTGTGGTAGATCTGAATAATTTGTGTTTCCACAAATGTCGTGTTTGAGGGAGGAGAGAGAGAGGGGAAAAAGGAGGGACACGGTGTGTCTAAAATGGTTTGTATCAATGGAATGAGGGGTCCGTATATTATACGGTAAGAGAGAGATTGAGAAGAAACCGCCAACAGATGCAAACAAGTCAAAATCTTCTGCGTTCATTACGTTGACCCTCCATTTTTTTAAGTCTTTGGGATTTGATAATATTAATAGGGTACATTGCTGATCTGATTTGTTGATCTCGAGTACTGCATATTTGGTGTAACAATGAAATTCTATTACTCCTACTTAATTATCAGAAGTTGCCTACTTTTGTGAGTTTTAGGAGTATGAAGGTGTAATTAAATTATTACCACCTTTTGAACCCTGGAGTAACAAGTGAAAAAAGTTGGATGTTTTTTTTGAGTCACAACAAGTGTCTCTCATAGATCACAGATTAGCGAGTAAGGATAGCTTCTGAAACCGCTTGCAAACTTCTACGAGCAGAATTGGGTTGATTTCGACCCTGGAATCGACACTCGACGGTCTCTTAACGAGACACTTCCATCTCCAGGAGTGTTATTGGAATTGGGATCTCTCACATCATAGCAGTTGTCGTCACGTCCCGACCTCCAACCAGTCAGTTGAATTGCATGATTGGTCGTGTGCCGGTAGTTAGCTCGGGGCAGTGCATAAGGCGGCATTCCCAAAGCAGAATAATTTTCTGCCTACACTGCCATAAAAAAAATCGCAAAAAAATTATAATTAGTATTATTTATTAATAAACCGGAAACGGATTGCGTTTTACTATTAATGTCATACCAGATGATAATACAGCCTTTGATCTATATCCAATCGAGCAATCACCGATTGGCTCGCTAGTGCCTCCATGATCGCATCTTCATCCTCCCAGTCCAGGATAATGAGTCCACTAATCCTAACCACTCTAGCGTCCGGACTTCTATCAATAGGGTCCTTCTTGATGCCAGAATAAGGCATAGGATAATCATCTTCAAAACAAATTCCATTCTTCAAGACCCACACCACAACATCAATTATCTTCATCCCATATATGAACCCAACTAGTGCCTTGTCATTACACTTGTCCATACAAACTTATGACCCATGTACTTTACCAAAATAGGATATATAGTGCCACTTGTAGGGCTGTGATGGAGCCACGTGTCATATTTATAATTGTTGATTTTTAGGCTGCAACACTTGTGGTGATAGTTTTGGATTTGGATTTTTGATGGCTTAGGGAATATGATTAAGGTTTCATCGAGTTATCATGAATCATCAGAGCATTAACTTTTTATCTAATAAATCTATCCCTTTTAGAAGTAGGGTTGTTGCACATATTAGCTCCAGAATTACCACGGTTATCATAGTGTACCATTAAATAAACTATAACTTATTTAATGAGCCATTTGCAGTTTTATAGTCTAAATTAGTTCATACTTATACTGTTATACATGCATGGCTTAATCTTTGAATACTTGTGGATGTTGATGGTGCTAACTGTAACACCCCCGCCGACCCGAACCCTTTTTCATTTCGGTAAAACTCGGGTTTTGGGGGAAAACGAACCCACGAGGGTCCGACTCGACGGGGTGGTGCTACCGCCGCAATTATCTCCTTGGAGATAAATGCAAGGCTAAGTTACAACACACCAACTCAAATTCATTAATCGTTACAACTAAACGAATTGTTCATTAACATTACTAATTAACTAAAATGTTTCAGAGTTCCAGCGGAAACTAATCAAATGCTAAGTGGATGACAACTCTAAATGGTCTCCCTTTGGTTCCCCCGATCGATCACCCACCTGCACAAATATATTGAAAAGAGACAAGAGAGACAAGCTCCCAAAAATCAGATAAACTGAGTAATTCCAACTCCATCCCGTAAAATACTTAAGTTGAAAATACTTTGTAAAATAGTATATCAATAGTTTTGAAAGTCATAACACATATACACATATATATATACTGAATAATCACAACATTACTTCCATTTAATCTAGTTATTCAAGGAGAGGAAAGAGAACGCCAGTAAGCCGGGGAAACCCCCTGTAACCACTTACTTCAACATAGTAGGCCGGGGAAACCCCCTGTAACCACCTACTTGTAGGCCGGGAAACCCCCTGTAACCACCTACGAAAAATCACATTGGCCATAACAGAGTCCCTAGTGTGCACACCCCTTCTACTTGGATCACAACAAGATAGAAGGAAGACAGTAACAGAATAATCAGCATAGTAACCAGATAACCTGTAGGGCCGCTGAACCACTCATACAGGGCAACCTGTTCATCATTTCCCTCCGATATTTCACTTTACGTGATTAACATCTTTTAATTCACGTCATCACATAATTCACATATACATTTACGTCATCTTATTCAATTTACGTCATCTTGTTCAAACCAGGGTGAACATATTCAATCCATCATAATCTCAAGCCATTCATAGAGATTTCAATAACTCATTTCATAAACACAACCGTCACTTGAGTTCATTTATCAACTCAGATTTATACTCATTCATTAATCACAAGTTCTTATCAATTTCAACTTTCATAAAGTCTCAATATTAATAACGATAATAATACTCATGATAATCATAATAATAATAATAATAGTAATAATAATAATAATAATAATAATAATAATAATAATAATGATAGTAATAATAATATCTATAATAATATCATAATAAGATTAACCGATTTTAATAACGTTATAATAACATCTATGTCATATCGTACATCGTCCATAGTCATGTTCATAATCGAAAATCCATAATCATTGTCCATTTGTCATTCGTATTCATAATCCGCATTAAATCGATAATCCATAATTATGGTTCATACTTATAAAATTTTATAAGCACATAATAATCACGTAATCAATTTGTTTTACGCTAACGGGATCTATGTTTAGATGGACATTGAAGATTACCTCGTGACGCGTGCCCAAAAGTTAAGTTCACGAACAGGTTAGCGCTCTTGATAATCCTCGTCTACGAAATCGGAGTCTCCAATAAATGTTAACGAGATCTAAGTTAGTTCCTAAGTAACCCCTTTTTATATACGTATATAAAATAAACGATTTAAATGATTCAAATAACTTAAAGGAAATTCATAATTAGTTTAAGAGAGTTTTACGATTTTCGAATTATTTTAGAAATCGTTTTAAGTAGTCACAAAAATTACTTAAACAATTAATTTAAATATATAAAACTAACTTTATTTTACTCCTTGTTTTAATTTAGAAATTTAGAAAACATTATCGATTTTATAAAAGATTAAGTGAAACTAAAACATACTAACTTAATTAAGTAAGCTAGTTTAGGAAGGTTATGGAACAAAATAATTTCCCCTCAAAAAAAAAAAAACAAAATAATTAAAACCAATTAAAACTTAAGTAAGTTAAAAGAGAAAAGAAAAGAGGAAAAAGGAGATTATAAAATCTCAGTTCCTCAAACAGAGGAACGAAGCAGAGAGGGGCGAAAGAGGGGGAACAGGGAGGCGAAGGAAATTCTGTGGTGCTGGTGTTTCGGTCTTGGCCGGCGCACGGCCAACTCAGGCGAGGTGGTCTGACAGGTCGGAGGTCAGGCGGTTGGGCGCGGGTTGCGACACAGCAGAGGCGCCGCGAAAAGAGGGTAGCGAAGGGTTTTGCTGGTGGTTCGACTTGTTTGTTGTGGTGGTTCAAAGGTGGTCGTGCAGTTTTGGTGTGGTGGTTTACCGGCGGGATTCGGGGGGGGGGGTTCATTTGGTGGTTCAGTTTTTCCGGTGATGTGGTGGTTCGAAGTGAAGCAAAGGAGGTTGATAATGGTGGGTTTCAATTTTATTTTAGATTTCAAAATCAAAAATCAGAAATTTAGGAAGAAAGAAATGATTGAAGCAAACCTTTGGAGTTTTGTTTGCTTGAGCAATTGAGTGTATTTGGTTGCTATTTATAGACAAAATTTTCTGGTTTGAGAAGCTTGGTCAATTCTCCATTAATGGAGGAAGTGAAGAGAGAGAGTTGGGTCTTTGCAAATATTTACTCAATATCTGATTTTGTGGACTGAATTAATTTTTCCTACTGACAAGGGTTGAATGTTGACAAAAATCTGCTCCTTTTGAGCTGTTGCAAATCAGGCGAAAGAAGAAGAAAGGGAGGAGGGAAGAAGATGATGCACGTTCATCTTCTTTCTTTTTCTTTTTCCTTTTTTTTATTTTTTTATTTTAGTTTTTCTTTTTGGTAAAAGACACATGGACTTGGACTAATGTTTGGGCTTGGATTACTAATGGATGGACAACATGGACAAAAGTATCCATAAATCAATTTAAGAAATTTGATAAATTATAAAATGAATAATAAAACAAGTAAATGATTTAATTGAAAGGTGTTAAATAAATTAAAACTAAATGAAATTATTATTTTAATAAACATAGTTATTAAATAAAATCGCATTATCATAAAATAATTTCAAGTGAAATAATGTGAAACTTTAATAAATAATAAAATAATCGTTTGAAAATTCGGGGTATTACACTAACTGGCTCCTTAAAAAGGTGAATAAGAGTTATTTTTGCCATTACTTGTATTGCTCTGTCTTCGATGGTGGATAAGTGGATGGAAGGAGTCTTTTCCATACCCCTTTGACGAAATCCTTAAGAACCCCTTTTGTTTAATATGGGTCGAATCTACTGGTGCTCTGAATATCTCAAAAACGCCCGAGTGTGCTCAATACTGGGAGCCACCACCACTTAATCATCTCAAGTAGAATGTCGATGCGTCGGTGGTTGCCTATCAATCAAGGTCCGCTATTGGTGGAGTCCAACGCAACAACGTGGGCAATTTTAAATGTATGTTCTCATCCCCTATTCCTCCTATTGAGATCAATTGTGCTGAAATCCTAGCCATATATCGTGCCATACAAATCTCACTCATCCCCATATTTCGCAAGCTGTATTTTCTTTTTTACCTAGACTTTCTCTTTCTAAGACTTTCTCTCTCATCTTTTTTTCTTTTCAAATGTTCCCCTAATTGCCACATGGTTTTAAGGTATAACCTCCTTAATCTTGTGAAGCGAACTCTATTTCCTTGTGATGGATGCGGTCCAGACCCATATTTAACAATATTGCTCATTCAGATAGAGTCATTTTTACTCATTCTTAAATTCATTGTTGCTCATTTAAGGAAATTTTTTTTGTCATTTAACTGGGTCTATCTAGAGTTACTTACACCCGAATATATGGTATATGGTGTTATAATTATACCCATCCAATTGGAGTTTAACTCGAAATTACTCATGTCTTTATAGAGTTAAGTACACAACTGGGTGCTCACCTTTGTATTTTATTTCAGTTTGGGTACTCAAAATGGACGGACGTTACTTTTTTGGTGAAAATTCGTTACATTCGCCGTTTAAAGCGTTTTTCTAGGCGCGTGTAAGTCATGAACCTCCACCTAACTTTTATTTTTAGGTGGTATATTTTGGCAGATTTTATAAACTTCTCCCTGTCTTCCTTCCTTGCACTTTTTAGTCTTCTTCCTTCCTCTATTCATCTTTCTCCCTCTCATAAATTCCTTCCCTTTCCTCATCTTCTCATCAAAAGTGAAAGATGATCAATATTCAACCCCTAAAAGACGCAGTCGCTGCTGCGGAAACAAAGGAGCTAGGAAAAGAATGTATGCATAAATCTGGCTAATTCTATTTCGGATGGAAGCCCTTTTGCTTGGAAGATGTTTTACTCCAGTGAAGCATCCAGATTATTAAGCAAAGCCTCCTTTAAAGCCTTGAAAAAAGTAATGAAAACGATTGAGGAAGTGTTTAACACCCCTTCTTGTAAGTCCCCTAAACTTAAACCTAGAACTAGGGTTTCTCTTCAAAAATCTAAGGGAAAGGGGATAAAAATTAGTGAGCCTAACACTGAGGATAAAAGAGAGAAAATTATGCCAACCCCCAATGAGAGTATGGAGATTAATGGTGATTTGGATGAAGAACAAGCGTTGCCTTGGGAGGGAATGTCTATCAAAGAAAATGAATTTGCAGAGGGGAGAAAATGACATGGTATGTATGTTCTGCAAAGATGATGATGGAAAGCTTCAACTTTTTTAAATCTGTGAAGAATAGGAGGAGGATTATGATGACGATGGTTTTGATATTCCTCTAAGCACCTGTCGTGATGGGAAAAAATTGGATCCAGATTATCATGCTTTCCTATTATTGCGCAAAGGAACTCAATAAAGTTCTTGAGGTTTAAATATCTGCCTCTTGTCTTTTACTTGACTCTATGTGCTTATCTTTGTTTAGTATTTTGTATTTTAATGTGTTCATCAATTATTTTTTGTTGTTTTGTGATTAATTGCATTTTCTTGCTCCAACTTGTTGTTATGAAAAGTATAAATTAGTGAATTTGACCTCTAAGATGGTGAATTTTGGTTAGGTTTTTGGTCTGATAGTGCAAATTTAGTGCTGCATTGTTGTGTGAGTAGCTATAAGAACTTTGTTGTGAAGTGTAAGCATCTGCCTCTATAACTCCCTGGGATTGATTGTTGTCTGCTATTTTTGGTCATTGGAAACATGTAATTGGAATACGTAGATTTAGAATAGCCATTCTCACAACACTCTTGATATGACAAACTAGCCTTTATATGCACGCGATGCGTGCGTTAATTTCAAAATTTGGTATTCTATTAGATATTTCATTCGTACTTTATTTATGATTAAACTTAAATGTGAAAAATTCAACAGTTAGATTAATTTAGATATATTAATTCGCTAATTAAAAAAATAAAAAGTTGTGAGTGATTGTTAACATTAATTTTTTGTGAATGAATATTGAAAAAAGAACAAAAATAATGAGTTGTTTAACTGAATTAAAGAGTATCAAAGGTAGTGAATGTTTAGACTTGTCATGTGCACTTATGTTGCCTATCTTTTTTATAAGGTATAAATATTTTGTCTATTTAATTTTTAATTGAAGTATTCGATGCATATACCATTTTAAACTTGTTTTAAATGCAAGTTGGAATGAGAATTTTTAAATGATTTGCTTTTGTAATTTTTTTCATTCCATTAGATCATTAAGGGTATTTTAGTCACTTCAAAAGAGGACACTACACCTCCTCCCTTGGCTTATATAATAAAGATTAGTTTGAAACTGGGGCAATTTGAGTTAAGCTTAAGGAACTTGAGTTATACATCTGTGAATAGAAATTACTTTTCTTCTCATTTTTTTTGTCTTCTCGTAGCTAGCAAACTTTCAACAATAGTTGCTCAATGGAAAAGCAACCAGAATCATCAACCTCTCCATCCTCCATGCTAACTCAAACGCAAGAACTACTGATTTTTTTTTTTTGGGGGGGGGGGGTAGAACAATAGAAAAGAACTACTTTATCCGATTTGTAAATGTCTAACTATGTGATGGAATATGGGAACTTAGAATTATATGAATTAAAATGTCTACATCTTTTAGCTAGCTCCAAAAATATGACAATTTTTACAAGGTGTTGGATTTTTTGGATGTTCAATTAAATTTGTTGCTATGGTTTCAATTTGGCCTATTTTTTCAATATGTATCTGATTTTTTTGATAGTTGAAGAATTGGGCTGGAATCTTAATGCATTTAATTAAATAATTTTTTGCCACGTCATAATTATCCTTTTTTTGTGATGATAACAGTTACTTTGCAAAGATTAGTACCAAAAGTAACCTCCGTCTATTTTGAGTATCCAAACTGAAACTTTTTAAAACTCAATACCCAAACTGAAACAAAATGCAAAAATTAAACATGCAATTATGTACTTAACTCTAACTTTATAGTATTTTGTAGACGGAATGAGCGACTCATAAGACAAGAAAAAAAACATATTTAGTTCTTTTTCTCCGTGTGGAGTGTGAACTATTCACTTGTGAAATTTCAATCTTGATCTTAAATTGGAAACGTACTTGTCAAGTTGTCAACCACGTAGAGATGTGCAACTTTAGGCACTTTAGCTCTTATTGAGGTTTTCAACTACAAATGAAGAGGTGTACAATGACTCGAGATTAGTAATTCTTGAATCTTATAGGATTCATTTATTTCCCTAGTTATAATCCGACCTATTCAATAAACAAGATAGTAATTCTTGAATCTTATAGGATTCATTTATTTAACGAGTTACATGACTCGAGATTAAACCCATGTTATCGTATGCACATCTATATTGTGAACAAATTAAATTAGCTTCATAACATAATCAACTCACTTTCATTCCGTGAAAATATGCTGATAATGCAAACACATCAATTAAAGAACAAATCTTCAATAAGAACTAGTTTTTTGCCCGTTCGATGCACGGGCCAGGTTTATCATAGATTATGTACATACTTTTAAAAGTAGTTATTGTATTGAGTCACTCGAGTATGTGTCAGATGGTTAACATGAATCTTATGATGGGTATGGATATAGCAAGTAAATGAAGGAAAAATTATTAGCAATAGCATTCCTGCACTTTTGTTCCAGCAGTGTTGACGGGTCACATGAGCTGACAAATATTACCGGCCATAACTTTTGAGATAATTGGATCATTGGATGTAATGTTAGGTCTCCTCAATAAATATGGGGTATAAGTTATTGTATTTTTTTTTCCTTTTCTTAGATGTATGTTATATTTTTTTTTTCCCAATAAAACCAAAAAGAGATTGTAGAAAAGTTGGTTAATGTATTCATATTTAAAATGAGAGGTTGCGTTTTTGAACTTTCACACAATATTTTATTGATTACTTTGTATCATTTATTTGACAGGTGATACATGTGACAACATGATAGTAATTTGTGTTGAGTTTAGATGTATATATAAAATATTCTCACGTAGAGATAGTATATATGAGTATCTCAGTTCTTACTTTCTCTTTCAGATATATCACCAATATTTAGTAACGTGTCAAAAAGAACAAAGATTGAGATATACAATGAGATCCCAACACAAAAGAGCATCCACCATTTCAATAGTGGGATCAATAGGTTCCGGCCACTTGACTTTCAGATTTGTAAGAATTTTACTAATGAAAATTGGGATTATTAACAATTCTTTTGTGAATGTGATAAAACTTGAAACCATTACATCATTGAATTCACTTTCTTGACCCAAACGGTATACAAGGGCCTACCCAATAGCTAATGGTTTACATGCATAGACTAATAATCTTTTGATCACAAGGTTATCCTTTGTTATTCTTGAGATGTGCGTACAATGTAGGAGACTGAAATCCGTGATTTTTTTGTCACGCTGGCTCTTGATATCATGTCAAAACACCAACTCAATCAAAAGTTTAAGCTGATGGTTGGAGTCCCAAGAATAGTTTAATACTCTATCATTCCCCCTCACACAAGAGCCCATTGGGCTTGAAGTGTGGATGCAGCACAAGCCTCCCTCATACCTAGTGTTAAATATTCTACTTAGAAATGAGGGCTGGGTGAGATTTGAGCACGTGACCTTTTTGTCACGCTGACTCTTGATACCATGTCAAAGGACCAACTCAGCCAAAAACTTAAGCTGATGATTGGAGTCCCGAGAATAGTTTATTACTCTATCAGTAATAATCCATTCAAAAATTGCTTCCATTCTTTGTTTGTTTTATGTAGTACCGATGACGGTTCCATTATTTGCTAAACAATTAAGAATTCAAGAGACAGCTCACTTATGCATTATTAAAAGAGTCATTCTATGGACTATATAGGCCTCGTTCGGTAAAAGTAGTTGTTAGCTGTTCGAGTAGCTTTTAGCTATCTGTTAGTAGTTGTCAACTTTTAGCTGTCTGTTAGTAGCTGTCAGCTTTTAGCTGTGAAGGTAGCTATTGAAAATATAAGTGTTCGGTAAAAGTAGTCGTAGATACTATATAAGATAAAAATTTCATACTATTTAATTATATTATTAATTTCACAACATGATTAATTATTTTATGGTCAAATTCAATGTTTATATCGTGAACGCAAGTGCATTATGTTTTTAATAATATATAAATTGTAGTTGAATTTTGGGACTCTTAAAGATGACATTCAAATATATACACTTCATACTTCCCGCGTTTCTCAATTGATGCAACATATTTCTTTTATGGATGTTTTTCAGTACATGCATCATTTCTCTTTTGGGTAAATTTTTTACGTAAATTTACTTCATTGTCGTATATATCATTTCAAAATTACACGTCATTAATTAATGCCAAATTCATTAATGCCTATCTACCTTAGAAAAAAAAATTCTTCATCCCCATTAGGCATGCCCTAACACCACTCACCAAAAATTAAATCCATTCAGATTAAGGCTATGTTCAGTTCACTTTATTTTTGCTTATTTAAGATCTAATCAGATCAGATCAGATCAGAAAAAATAAGTTCAGATCAGATCAGTTCAGATCATGCTTATATTTAAAAATCATTATTACTATTAAATATCTTTCATTACATATTAGTAAAAATTATAGAGTTCGTATTGTGTCGGACTCGTCCGACACAATATTCTCGTCGGACGACTTCAGTTAGAAGCACTTGTGCTTCAGTTAGACTTACTTGGGTTTCAGTTGGTCTTTATTTTTTTTCAGGTAGTCTTCATTTTTTTTCAGGTAGTCTTCATTTTTTTCAGTTGGTTCTTCTGCTTCAGTTAGACTTACTTGGGTTTCAATTGGTCTTTATTTTTTTCAGGTAGTCTTCATTTTTTTTCAAGTAGTCTTCATTTTTTTCAGTTAGTTCTTCTGTTTCAGTTAGATTTACTTGTGTTTCAGTTGGTCTTTATTTTTTTTCAGGTAGTCTTCATTTTTTTCAGTTAGTCTTCTTTTTTTTTCCAGTTGGTTATTGTGCTTCAGTTAGACTTACTTGGGTTTCAGTTGGTCTTTATTTTTTTTCAGGTAGTCTTCATTTTTTTTTCAGTTAGTCTTCTTTTTTTTCCAGTTGGTTCTTGTGCTTCAGTTAGACTTACTTGGGTTTCAGTTGGTCTTTATTTTTTTTCAGGTAGTCTTCATTCTTTTTCATGTAGTCTTCATTCTTTTTCAGTTGGTTCCTATATTTATCAGCCAACTCAGTCTCTTGTATGGCATCAACCTTCAGGCACCAACTTCTTGCAATACCCACAACAAGGCGCATAAAACTGAACCATTATATACTTAGTGTTGCTGATAAACTCATCAAAGTTAGTCTTGTTCAACACCACCACGTCCTTCTCTTTGATAACGGGAGCAGGAGGTGCCTTGCTCTCGTCCCATTGTTGGAAATCCTCGAAACTTTTGTAGTCGATATCATCGCCTTGTGGGCGGTAGTTCGGGTCTGCGTAATCAGGGTAGTCTTTGGGCGCCTTGGACTCATCTAAAAAGCTCAAGTCCTCATCGTCGTCAATGTCGACTGCTGTGGATGTTGTGACGGTTTTGGTTGTGTCGTTGGCTGTGGCAACAACGGAGATGGTAGTCGTGAGGACGAGGAGTGGTAGGAGCAGTAATAGGAGAGTTTTTAGTGCTGCCATTGTTGGTTCTTTTGTGGATGGAAAATGGGAGGAGCAGTAATAGGAGAGTTTTTAACATGACGATGGTCCGACCAAATGTATTGTGCCAGACGGTCTGATACAATACTTTCACAAAATTATAATAATTGAATATTAATAAAGTACTCATAAAGACGAATCAAACAAGACCCCACATGACTATATTTTTTCTTATATATTGAGAAAAATCTAAAAGATAAGATCTTGTAAATCAGATCAGATCTGAAAAAATAAGTTCAGATCATATCTAAATTCAGATCAAAAAATTTCAGGTGAACTAAACATAGTCTAATTCCACCTATGTATCTCAATCATTCTACAACTAACCAAGCAAGGCTTAGAAATATTAATAGCCCAAATTCATTTAGAAGATCAACGCAATAAAGAACTATCATTACTAATCTAATACTACAAAATAAAAGCCCACTTCTACAAGTAAGCTCTAGAGAACCCACTGAATCAATCACTAAACCACACCACCACCACAACCAACACCTTCACTACCGCCGCCAACGCCGAAGACATTGAGATGCTTTGAAGCAGACCCGACACCGGAAGCACCTCCAATTCTTCTTTGTTCGTGTTCACTCACCTCAAACAACCCCAAAAATTTTCGCATAAACACACTTTTTGCAAGAAAAAACTGGAATTTTCTCCATATGTGTTTGAACTGGAGACGGAGCAAGGAAGAAGGTGATATTTTTCACAGATTTTTTGTAAATTTTTCCAAAAAAGAAAAGAAAAAAAAGTAACGCTACTACTTTCCCTTGAACGCTATACATTGTAACGTTTATCAAAAGCTATCTAAACACTACTTGAAACTCTGTACTCCAACCTCTACCATGCCAAACACTTAATTAGTGTTTCGACTCGGTCAAAACACTAAAACTAATCCAAAAGTTGTTGCCGAACAGGGCCATAGTGGGGTTCAGAATTGACTGCTTATTTCATTTCTATGTTCCAAGTGATAAGTATATACTCCCTCCGTCCTTTATTAGTTTACTCCTTTTGACTTTTCACATTAATCAATGTAAAACTTTGGGTAATAATATCTCTAATTATGTATTTGTAAAAATTATAAAAACTTAATATTCCAAAACTACATATTGAGACGAATCAAACAATATCACACATGTTATATATTCCTTACATATAAAGTACAAATGATGGTCAAAGTAATAAAGATGAACAGTGTTATAAGTCAAAGTGGGTAAACTAATAAAAGACGGAGGTAGTATAATAGAATAAATTGTAGGGAAACGAGTAACAGATAAAACACAATAACGGGAAGAAATATAAAGTACGAAAAAAATCTAAAAACAACACACAAGAATTTTACGTGAAAACCCTCTTAAACTAGGGAAAAATCACGGTCCCGATCTCCAGGGACAGAATTTCACTATATTATTTTTGGGAGTACAAAGGTTACCACTACAACTACAATATTAAAAATATGTGTTTAGGACAAAGTTCTACTTAATACCCTTTACAACAGTACTACTACTAACTAAACCTAAACTCTCTCCCACTAATATTGTGTTTGTCTCAGACAAATTACTCCCTCTCACTCTTTATGTTTGTGTATTCTTCACACTCTAATATACTCACACTCTTCTATTTTCTTTGCTACTTGTGCAGTTGTGCTCATCAGCTCTCACGGCATTGCTCATTATATAGAGCACTTCATGGCTCTTTCTTCAAGCCACAATTAATGACATTGTAGCAAATGTCAAACATCACGTAGGATGATTCCTAATTAAAGTCCTCTGCCAACTTTCTCTTTTCTCCCCTAGAGCCTTCAAGCTACATCTAGCTTGCTCTAAAAAAGACAAAAGTAAAATCTCCTTATTTATGCAAAAAGATCTAATGCATGCTCTACTACTCTAGCCATTAATAGCTAGCTCACTTAAGTCAAACAAGGATTAAAGGTTCTCATAGAATCAAATACCACGGCAATTTTTTTTTTAACTTAATACAATAATAATAATTAATAATAATACTACTAATAATTAATGATTTGGGGAGATTAACCTAGCATAAATGGTTCTATAAATACTAGTAATCTTAACCCAATTCTCACAAGTATTTCCCATCAACGAAAAAGATAAATCTCACAACTATATACGCAAATCAAAGTGTGATAAGAACAAAGATGGCCAAAACCACTTACTTCGGCCTTATTGCTATATGCCTCATGGTCCGTCTCATTGCAAACACTGGTGAGCAAATTAATCCAACCCTTCATATTTGCATCTCACCCCATTATGCTTTTGTTACGTTGTTAGTTTTTGTTTTTTCTGTAAGTTTTTTATAATAAAATTAGTTTTTAATTTTTAACAATACTGGCATACGATTTTACTCCATCCGTCTCAAAATATAGTGGTTCATTTCTATTTTCGGTGTCTCATAATATAGTGTTTGGTTTTATATTTAGTTCCACCTTTTTTCTGTGAGTTGCCTAGAAAAACTGTGTCACCAATCACCATCATTTATTTGGTTCTTAAAGTTTGTTTTTATGCTTTGTTTATTCAACCTACGGGTTACATTTAATTCTCTTCTACCAATCATTCTACATTCTCTCTCCTAAAATCACCTTTCTTTTCTGTACAACATTTAATTTAAATAAATAAAAGGTCTTTACTCGCTTCTTACAATATACTCTACCTTAATTTCGGCGAAAAAATAAAATCAAGCACTATATATTGTACCGGAGGGAGTATATCTAAAAGTTTTACATTAGACTATCTCATGATTATATATAGGTTTTGTTACTTATTAGATGAAAGATGGCAATAGTTGATAGTTGTTTGCATATTAGTTGATGATGAGTTTGACTATCTTATTGTATTAGTCATTTGCGTAAAAGTAATTGACAAATAATAGTTAAGTAATTTGATTGAATGTACATGTTGTTTTTGCTAGAAATCCAAACAACAGAAGCATCAAGCCCTAAATGTGGATGGCTAAGAATTGGTACTCTAAATACAGTCTCCTGTGACAGAAGGTGCAATGACAATTGCCTGAACAGGCGGCCGAGAACTATTGCTGATGGAAGTGGCAGATTTGGTCGTTGCACTGACGATGAAGGATTTACTCGCAGAGTCTGCGAATGTAACTTTAGTTGCTAAGCTTAGCTTAACGACTTCTAATCATCCAACTAAAATACTACTATGAAAAACTCTTGAGATACCAAAAAAGTGTGTAATACATATTCCACTCCAGTTTCCATCCATGTCAACTGTAGTTTATAATTTATAATTATAATTGTGTAATAAAGTGGAGTAACCCAATAATATTAAAGTTGTTTGTAAACTTATTATTACGTGTGGATTAAAATAAATTGATGTCGCATCTAGAACTTTTTTTCTCTTTTCTTGAACTCTTGATTTCAATTTTCGGATAATTATATTTTTCATTTATTAATATTTTACTTTGAACCAATAACATTAAATATCACTTGGTTTAGTGGTCAAGACATTAGTATATATGTTTGTGATCATGTATCTTACATAATGTATTTTCTATCTTTTTAAGTGTATGTGAATTACATGGCATAAAACACTCAAAGCGGAGATGTTGGGCATGGGTTGGGTCAGGCCTGTTCACGGGCTCGGCCCGCGAGCTTGGGGAAATGGCGGATCGAGCATGAAATTTCCAGATTTTGTCCACAGCCCGACCCAGGCCTTAGAAGAAGTCCCACTAAATAGAACACAAGGAGATCATGGTGTGACGCCAGATCTTCCAGTTGGTTACCCACCAAGGGTACATTTTTCCATCTTGAAATTAAAGATCCATTAATCTCAAATGATCCACAAACTTCCTCCCGTGAGCACCAAATAAGGGCAATATCCTTCGACCTTGAACCTTGGAGAAATTAATCATGAAAACTTTAGGAGAAATGATGGAATGACAACGGGCCTGGAACCAGACTGGCACCAAGCGTCAGGACATCACGCACCATCATTTTCCATGGGTGGTGGACACTTTGGTAACAATAATTCACCTCATGCATATGTGCCTTTTAATCAACCAACTATGACTGAAAACCCTTCTACACCTTCTGCTTATATGCATCACCTAGTTAAAGTTATCCCTTTTGGTGTTGAACAACGATGAAAGTGTCATGTTCCCCTCAAGTTGCACCGTATATTCTTATGGACTCCATGCCCCTTTTCTTAAGTTAATATACAACACATTTCCTTGTAAAAAAAATTAAAAACAATTATTCGATCATCAATTATCATTGTCTCAATATGCGACTTTGTCAATTTAGATAGAAAGTCATATATGTTGTTCATCCAACCACTCAAGTCAAGGGCATTGCCTAAGCCCAATAGCTTCACATATAACTTGACAAATTTGGCATACGGAAGTAACTTTTAAATCTCAATAGTATTTAAACAAAGATCGAGTGGTTTCTAAACAAAGGGCATGCAAAAGCAACTGCTAATTTTATGCATTCTTGCACGAGCACATACGAATTCCACTTTCTCCCCTAGTTATCTACGTATGCTACAGGCGAGCGCGCAGCTAACCATCTGCAATCCAAAATCATGATAATGTTTGCAACAATGCCCGTACAATCTACACAACCATGCTGCAAGTACTGTACACTGGCACACTGCTCTTTCACTCACTCAGTGCCTCAGTCCACTCATGAGGACATATATGCCCATACAACTGAACCTTCTTTTGGCATCACTGATGACACCAAACTCAAAACATAAGAATCCGTTTTACTTGAACCAAATCTGATTTGTCTCAACTTGGCAATAACTATGAATACGACACCATATGGACCATACTAATAAATGAAGAGATTAGGACAGAGAATAAAATTCAACCTCTTATAATAGATAACTATGTAGCTCCGACTCTTTAATTTAGCTCAAATACCCGTATCGGATTCTCTAACACTCCGATTGTCCGCATTGGTACGAACACTTATTCTAACACTTTCTATACAAAATAGAAAAGTCGCACAACTAGATACATACTATGTCTAGTAGCAGTACCCAACCTCAAGGCCAAGTAGCATAGATAGGAGCATAATCCTTTTCCACCACCAATTCCCATGCAACATTCTCTGCTATTAATGCTGTTTCTATTGTATACCACACAATAATTGCTGATGTATCTCCATTGATTAAGTGGTCGGCCACAATAGGTATGTACTAAATGACATTCTCTGTCCTATGTATCAACTTGATTGACCTGTAACTGAACCCAGATATGTTTTACTTAAGAGTAAGCAGATAGTCAGATTTTCTGTTTCTGTCTGACAGTGATAAAACTCTGTGACAAATAATAACCTATAAGGAAGAAAATTACAAGTCATACAACTACCATCCGAGTTGTCTTCTCATCCAAAGCCACAAACTCATCTGTCATACATTAAGCACATCCTTGTCCCACCCCTGAATCTCGTTCAATAAGAATAGCATCCTCATACCATATTTCTTCTGTGGGAAAAAAGGTATTAACCATGAAGAAACATGCACTTACAACTGAAGCACGAAACCAGGAGAGTAGCAGAAATGACACAAACCAAATTCCCGGCAAGATTATACTTCCCAACAAAAACAACAATGTAGCTTACAGCTTTGAAAAGAAGGATCATTCATGGTAAAAATAAGTCTATTTTTCATTTACTACAAGTACAAAAAACAATTCACAATTTCTGAAAAAGTAATGTGATTGATGCTTTCCTACAAGAGAAACTTCTCTCTTTTCTTTTCCATTAACTCCCTTCAACTTGTGCAACTACTTGTATGTTTCATACAGGTTTGTGGTTTCTGATATCCCAACAGATCTGTCAATTCAAATCGAAGAAGATACCTTTCATGTGCATAAGGTAACTATTAAATCAACCAGATAAATATTTCAATGTTGCTACGAGGGACAAAAAAAACAATCTCCAAGGTGAACAAAAGGCTAGAGTTTCCCGAAGTTTCTTTTATATTCATCTACAATATCAAATGTTTTTCCATTTTGAGCTTACCTTGTGCACCTAGTAACATATAGTGATGTAGGTATTGAACTATGACCATATGATAACACACAATTACATATTCAAAGGTGACTAACAAAGAGTCAAATTACTATCTTCTTCTTTTTTTGTTTGCTTGTCCTGGGGAAGGGGGGTTCTTTCTTATTCAACAATCAAGATAGCTCTAAGGCGGAACTGACAGCCTGGAATTACTTAATCAAAGGTTGTACTCAGTAATCCAAGCACTAAATGTGTCATAAAATATGTAAGTCTGCTTTCTTCAGCAAACCAGAACATTGATATGCCAGAGCAGCATACTGGGTCGTTCTGTTGTGATAGAGCATATTATACATCATTCTATCCACAATCCTAAAATTTAAGAATAAGTTTAAAAAATTATATCAAGTATTGAGAATTGTTTCAAAAGATATTTAAACAGCTTAGCAAAAGCAAAGAGAAGCATTTATACAGAGAACAAATAACTGAATGCCACACTCTTTACTAGAGATGATGCATGAGATGATATGAGTATCAAAGGAAAGTAATGTAACCTTAGTTATATATCTGATTACTGAAAGATAATAGTCTCTAATCTCAATATAGGCATTTACACCAGCTGCCAAACTATAAAACAAAACACAAAGAACACTTTTAAGATTGCTGACAGGTTAACAGGTCTCTGTCTCTCCAGATGTCTCAATTTCAGCTTTTCGTAGTGCTTGTCAATTTTGATGTTCTACATTCTAGCTTTATCTGTATGTGAAGATAATTTTACTGAAATTGTTGGTTAAGTTGCATGTTGAATACATCTATACCCTTCAGTCCTGTTCGTCTTAGCCTTTTGGATCTTCTTTCTGGAAGAAGAGTGGTTTTAGCTGGGAATCCTTAAAGAGTTTAGTAAACCATGCATGTGTCTCAAATCATTCTCAGGATCTGTCACTTTTGTTAAACGATGCTTCAGAAATAGTGGATTCGAATTTTCTGGTGTAGTTGCTGATTTCTAGTATTAGTTATTAGGTGCGGAATGTATCTAATTAGGCAAATACGTTCAAGTTAGGAGGTTGTTTTTTCTGTTCTAGCTTGGTTTAGTCATGACAAAAGCTGGGCCTCGGGATGTCACAGAGGTAGAGGTGCTAAAAAAGTGGAGCAAGTAGGAAAGGTTTAACGAATAGAGAAAGTTTAAATTAAACCCTTCCATTATAAGAAAAGACCTTGCAGTTCTAACTTCCAACAAGGTCTTCCCTCTAGATGTTAATAATTTACCAATCAACTTCTCAATTTGATATTTCTGTGATCATCTCTGACTCCATTGTGTCACTCACTAACTCTTGAAACAGTACGCACTATTTACAAAAAGCGGCTACATAAGCCAAGTAGACTTCCAGCCCACAAGCTCAAGTTTAGAGCACAACATTAAGCTTGACAACTTTCCAGGTGGAGCAACAGCTTTCGAAGTAGTTCTAAAATTTTGTTATGGCCAACCTATAGATCTGAACCCCAACAATGTGGCTCTTCTGAGGTGTGCATCAGAATTTCTAGAAATGACAGAGGAATTTGAAGATGGAAACCTAATATCCAAGACAGAAGCCTTTCTAACATTCATAGTACTGGCTTCGTGGAGAGACTCAATTATAGTTCTCAAAACTTGTGAGAATCTATCTCCCTGGGGAGAAAACCTTCAGATTGTACGGAGATGTTGTGATTCGATATCTTGGAAAGCTTTTCAAGACAAGAATGAGCTGATTGATAATGATAGTTGGTGGTTTGACGATGTTGCAACCTTGCGCATTGACCACTTTAGCAGAATTATAGCAGCATTGAAGTCAAAAGGTACCAAACCGGAGATAATAGGTTCATGTCTCCAGCATTATGCAGAAAAATGGTTGCCAAGGATGGACGGAGAGGTAATAGGGCAAAGAAGCCACTGGTATGGGAAAAATGAGCTCCAGTTCAGTATTATAAGTGGGACAAATCAAGAAGGTGATCTCAGCCAAAATAAGGAGCAAAAGATGATCATCGAAAGCCTCATCAGCCTACTTCCCCCTCAGAAGGAAGCTGTTTCCTGTAAGTTTTTGTTATGGATGTTAAAGATGGCTATGATATACTCTGCGACACCAGCATTAATCTCAGAGCTCGAAAAGAGAGTTGGCTCAGTCTTGAATAATGCCAATGTGCAAGACCTCCTGATTCCAAGATGTGGTAACCGAGGGACACTGTTAAAGTGAGTTCACTACATGCTACATCAACTATAATCTTTTAGTTTGAATCACTTTCTCAATTATTAACCTCCAAAGACGGTTAGAAAATCAGAAAATGACGGAAAATTCCCAACATATCAAACACTTTGCAAAAGACCCACCTAGAAATAATCTTTTTCTCCGGCACGGCAATTGACACCACCTTCACTGGTGATCTGTGCAAGTTAAGTTTTCAGAATTTATAATCATAATTCCAGCAGAAATACCTTTTTACGGAATTCTGACTTGAAATACTTGAGTTCTAATTTGCACAAACTACTACAAGGATAATTTAGGCATTTGAAGTCAGAACACTAGGAAATAGGTTATCTAATATAGAAAATGCAATACATAAGGTACTTTGTGCAAAATTATAATTTTAATACACACACTCATAGCATATACTCCCTTCATTTCTTTTTAATTTACTCACATTACTTTGGAGGAGAACCAAGAAGGAAGTCTAAAAGTGAGAACAAATAAACTGAAAAGGTGGAGAGAGAAATTTTAAGGTGGGTAATTATCTTAGAAAATGGATCACATGTGTGGAAAAAAAGAAGATAATAGATCGAACATGTTGCCAAAAATAGAAAAAGCAACAGCTTGTAGATTAAAAACAAACGGATCAAAAAGGAATGTATGTAGATTAAAACAAATGGAGGGAGTATAAGGTGTAGCCTGTTAGATGCCCGTCAAGAAAAAAATTGTGTTCAATGAACCCTCGACACTTTGTTTGGATAGCATTGATGGAGGGAAAGGTTGAAGAGGAAAGTATTAGGTTTCGTTCTCCTTCCAAATCTTTCCAACATCGGAAGGATTTGGTTTATTAAGAGAGGAAGAAAATTGTATTCTTCCCATTCCTTCCCCTTTCGTTTCTCCATCATGTATCCGAGCAAGGAAAATGATTTCCTCTCTTTCCCTTCCCCTCCAAATCCCCTATCCAAGTAAAATGAAAATTTTTACTCTAAACTAACCATACCAGTCTTTGGCGCAGTTCACCAGAAGAGAAGACAATGCACAACATTGACACTGTGCAAAGAATAGTGGAATATTTTCTGATGCACGAACAGCAACAACACCAACAACAGAGGCTGATTGAAAATCTGGATGTCAGTAAGCTCCTAGACAATTATTTGGCTGAAATTGCATCAGAACCAAATCTCACAATCTCTAAGTTCCAAGTTCTAGCAGAGGCATTGCCAGCAAATTCCAGACTATGTCATGACGGTCTATATAGGGCAATTGATACCTACCTGAAGGTAAACATTGCATCCACTACTTCTATGCCAACTTCAGTTAGTAGCAATTTTTACAGCCTACTTACCTAAACACTGCATCAGACCCACCCTTCACTACCAGAGCAAGAGCGTAGAAGGTTGTGCAAGATAATGAATTGTCAAAAGCTCTCAATTGATGCTTGCATGCATGTGGCGCAGAATGAACGACTGCCAATGAAAACTATTATACAGGTACTACTTTTCAATCTAGAATCAGTAAGTCTATCCTTTGCATTCACAGTAAAAAAATAAAAGAATAAAAAACCTATAAACAAGGAGCTACACAAAAGTTGACCATTGGATTTAGCATATGGATAACCTTTCATCATGCATTATTGTTAGCCATAAGGGCTTCCAGATAATAATTCTCCAGTGCGAATTCTGTGATTCTCAGACTCGAGCCATTTACCCCTCCATACTAGTGTCGGACACTCATAACCGAGTCCAATTGTATAAAAAAGCTCAAGGCCCATTAAGGCGATAAAAATCCTAGTATACCTAGGTGCGCCTTATGGGCGCCTCATTGAAGTGAGGAACAACTAATGAATTTCATTTTGAAAAATGACGTAGAAGAAATTGTGCGTCCTGGGTGTGCCTTGGTGCGCTATCTTGCACCTCTGTGCGCTTTTTGCGCCTATTTAAAATTGTGTCACCTAGCACAAAAAAAAGCGCTTGAACGCAATCACCTTGTGCCTCAGCGCCTATAAATTGGTGAGTCCGAGCATCTGTAAAGCAGGGGTACTAGTGTAAGTGGAACCTATTTGTGTTCTTTTTTATTTCTACAAAAAGAAGGAAGTGATCCACACAAGTCCTTGAAAAAAATCCTTACAATAGATATTATAAATCAAGAGCGTGAGCGCCTCTATTCCCTCAGTCCCTCAACTTAAGCACCCAAGATGGCAATTGACACTCTTGCATGAAGAAAACCTTTAATAACAAGTGTTTTATATGTAAACTTATTTTTAAACTTGAAAGTTGTACGAAGTCGCAAGCCAAGACAAGAAATATGTAATTATGTCCATTAAAGAATTTAGAATCTCAAACATATTTGACTATCTATGCATATATTCAACAGGTGCTGTTTTCAGAGCAAGTGAAGATGAGGACTGCAATGCAAAGCAATGAAGAAACAATTGGAGGCAATACTCGCGAAGATGATGAAAGGTGGTCATCTGCAAAGAAAGAGATCAAGATTCTTAGAACTGAGCTTGAGAAGGTAAAAGAAAAGATGTCTGAACTGCAGAGAGACTACTCTGAGCTTCAAGGCGAATATATAAAGCAGATCAGCAAACCACGGAGAAACTCAAGCTGGATTCATAGATTGAAAACGATAAGACAACCATCTTTTTTTAGTGAAAAGATCGACACAGAACTTGGAGAAGAACAGGGAACATCAAACCCAGGAGGCAATATACCCAATAGTAGAAGAAGACAATCCATGCCCTAAGAAACCTTATAGGTTGAACAAGACATAGATAAAGTTGCCAGAAAAATCAGGAATTCTTCAGCATAGCAATCACCAAAACATCTTCTCCACATCAATCACAGTCCCTAAGTTTATAGCTACGGGTCTCATCTTGTAAGTGAACCAAGACAACAAAAACAGCACATCGACCTGTTTAGGCACTGTAGAACAAAGAAAATATTGGATCCAAGACCTAGAGCCAATTGGACGGTGAAGAGCTAGAAAAATCTGAGATGAAATATTTCATAAAATGATGTAAAACAGTGTGATACCCCAGCCTGCCTATTTAATAATTCATTCATTTGTGTGTTGCGGTAATACGTGTCAAATTTGAAATGATGTTTCATTTTTCCTACAGATATCAGCAAAATCACCTCATAAATTTCCATTATCCAATGACAAGCTAACTATACAATTTGCAAATATATGAATTGGGCATGAATAGTCCATAAAACAAAAGGATCATCGAGCACTTGTAATCCCTAGTGATATTTCGTCACAGAAACAAACTATGCAATTTGCAAATATATGAATTGGGCATGAATAGCCCATAAAACAAAAGGATCATCGAGCGCTTGTAACCCCTAGTGACATTTCGTCACAGAAACAATTGGCAAACGAAATCGTAACTCCCTAAGCTTAAAAAGCATTATCCTCTCTCACTCTTCAATGAGAAATAACTCTCGTGTGCACAATATATGGGGTTCAACATTTGCAAATCCTATGTCTTAACTATGTAATATACATAGTTCCACATACAAGAAACTCGTAAAATCAGATAGCATTGACAATAGAATTGAGATCGATTTGCCAAACAAAAAAACCATTATTACTAATGAGTTAACAAGTTTCACTAAAATGAATAACAAAAACAAGTTGCATAACCACTATGCAGCAGCCAAAGACAAACAGAAACCAAACCACCATAAATTAAAATAACAGAAGCATTATCATAAGAAACCAACAATCTTTCCACAACATAGATTTCTTCCTTCATGTTGACAAGTAAAATAACAAAAGAAGAAGAATGAAGTAAATTAGCAAAACTACCTAAGCAGCAGGAGTGGTGTTCCTCACTTTCTCATGCTAGTCCATGGGAATTTGGCAGTCTCCTGGGAATCACGGCGTTGGCGAGAAGGAGCTAAATCGGAAGGCGAACGCTCGCCTTCGAGCCAATGAGATCTTCTTCTACCACCTGATTCCTCAACAATGGTGGTCTGAGATTGCTTATTCAATTCCTTCTTATCATCGAGAATTACCTTAATTGGGAAAAGATCAGGTGAAATTGAAAGAGGGGATTTTAGGGTTACATAGGCTTTCTTATAATCAGGTTTAGCAAGAAGAATACCACCTCTTTTCTTCTTCTTGCCTTCCATATTTAGGGTTTGTACTTTCTCGACTTGGAAACCATAGAGTGATTCCAGAACTCTCTTGATTTCAATCTTGGTAGCAGAAGGAATGGTTTTGAGAGCGATTTCGGTGATGTTGGAGAAGGAAGGAGGCATAAGGAGTTTGATTGGGAGATTGGGGAAGTGTACTACTCTTCTTCCTAATCTTCCTGCCATGCTTTTGCTTCTTCTTCTTCGTTGATGATATTTGAGCGAAACAAATAAAGAAAAGAGCTGCAAATGAAACGCAAAAACCCCACCTAAAACCCCCTTCAAATAGGCGACCAGAGCAAGTACAGATTGCACTTAGGCAGAGAGACTCGTACCATCTACTACTCCCTCCGTCTCAGGATACAGTTCTCATTTTCATTTTGGGTTTTCCAAAATATAGTTTTTATTTTCATATTTAGTTACACATTTTTCTGCTATTTGTTAGAGGTGATCATTTTGGCCCGGCCCGCTTTTGGGCCGGGTTTTGGGCAGAATTTTTCGGCCCGCGGGCCCGGCCCGGCCCGGTCTTTTTTTTTTAATTTTTGGGCGGGCTTTGGGCAAGCTAAAAACGACTTTTTAGTCTATTTTTTGGCCCGTAAAGCCCGGCCCGAAATAGCGGGCTTTGGACACAAAAATTCGGCCCGAAATTTAGGCCCGGCCCGGCCAATGGGCAAATTTTTTTGGCCGCGGCCCGGCCCGGCCCATGATCACCTCTACTATTTGTCTAGAAAAATAGTGTTCTATCATGTACTTGTATTTGCTTCTTGAAACTTTTTTTTTTTTATTTATTCAATCAAAATATTACAATTAATGTTCTTTCACCAATTATTCTCCATTCTCTCTCCTAAAATCATCTTTTCCCATACAACATTTATTTAAATAAACAAAAAATCTATATTATCTCTCTTAGATTCTACTTGCATAAATTACCGTGAAAAAAAGAAAATGCGAACTATATTTCGGGACGGAGGAAGTTGTATAATTGGAACAACCTCCGTCCCATAATATAGTGCCTACATCATTTTTGGTGGGTCAAATTTAAAAATATTTGATCGGATATTCTCATTTGTATTATATAAAAAAAATATTCATGTGGGATCTTGTTAGATTTGTTTCAATGTAAAGTTTCATAATATCAACTTTTTTATATTTTTTATTAATACAAAATTAAAGATATTAAAGATCAAAGTTACGTCCTGAAAACCATGTAAAAAAAACAAGCACTATATTATGGAACGCATTGAGTACTATTTATAATTTGATACTCCCTCCGTCCCATAATATAGTACTTGCATTCCTCTTTGGGTGTCCCAAAATGTTGTGCCTATTTCTTTTTTTATCAATTTTTTTGGACTAAATTATCCTTCATTTGTACATAAAACTTTCCAAAATACCCCTACTTTCTTTTAAAATATGTGCCCCTATTTATTGTTTTACACCATTCCAAGTATATTATTGCTCTTTCATTTTATTTTAAAGGAAAAACAAGAAAAAAACTAGTTCCAAGACAAAAATACCCAATAAACATTTACTTAAATATATATTTTTGTGAAATTCTAAAACTCTTTCCATTTTCCTTAATTCTCGTGAAAAATGAGAACTGAGCACTATATTATGGGACGGAGGGAGTAATATAATATTTCTATTGTAATGTGACTTTAGCTTTAAGTCTATTAGTTGATAGTGGCATCAGTCATCGAAATGGTGATATCTTACATAAAATTTCACCATCTATAGGATTCACATTGATTTTTTTTGGATCAGGATTTTTCATTCAACCAAGTGGAACTCAAATTGGACTCATGTTTAGGTAAAATATCACTAGGTTAATTATGTTTTGAAAATTAAATTGTCTTTTGTAATTTCGTTCCCACCTTAGATTCGGATCTGAGAATTCTTCCTTTTTCCATAAAGGAGCCGAATGAAACCAAAGTTTCATGTTCGGTTTTGAATTAGTGACGTTAAAAAAAGAAAAAATGAACGTCAGCTATAACCCCTAGCCTTCCAAGCTGGTTCTATATTTGTTCGAATAAAATGCTTAGCTAATTCCATGCGTCTAACTAAAGTGAAAGTATTGTGTCAGACCGTCTGACACAATACATTTGGTCGGACGACCACTCCTCTCTCTCTGTTCATCCCTTCCACCTTTCCTAC
Source organism: Beta vulgaris subsp. vulgaris (assembly GCF_026745355.1). Lineage (NCBI taxonomy): Eukaryota > Viridiplantae > Streptophyta > Magnoliopsida > Caryophyllales > Amaranthaceae > Beta > Beta vulgaris. Next base: position 10,719,545 of record NC_079207.1, read on the forward strand.
CTCTCTCTAACTATTCTGATTTCTCATCATCAACCTTCATTTTCTCTCTCCTCTCCTTCTTCCATTCCAGCAAAAACTCTTGTTCAGCTTTCTTTACATAATTCCACTTATTGGTTTACACTTTTGCTCTGCCATAAACATCATAACCCAACTCAGTTCCTAAAAGAAATGGAACACCGTAAACACCATAACACCATAAATTGATGCAAATTTCTCAGTTGCTCAATTGTCAGATTTTGGGAACCATGTAGTCCAAGTGTTCGCGTCCAACACAACTACTCGCGAAAATGGGACATCTAGATCTGTAGCCTCTAACAATGGCTTTCAAGTATCTACCATGGATGTTGAAGGTCATTGGTAACCAGATTGAGATTGAAGAACAAAGGAAGAGAAAGAGAAGTGAAAGGTGCGCAAAACATTGGAGATATTAAGAAGAGATTTAATCCATATGAATATATGATAATGAGATTGATGACGATGAATTGGTGATGATGATCGTAAATGGTGATGAATTGATTTTGTTGTCATTATTAATACAACATCTCTTCTGCAATTTAGGGGTAGTGTCTCACAATTTTGTTAAGCTGGCAGAAGAGGAATGAAGAAAAAGGAGAAAGTGAGAGAAAGCAGAGGTTAGTGTTTTGTTTTCTTTTCAGTTGGACTTTGTTTTCTTTCAGTTGGACTTTGTTTTCTTTCAGTTGGACATTGTGTTTCTTTCAGTTGGACTTTGTTTTGTTTCAGTTGGACTTTGTTTTTTTTTTTTCAGTTGGACTACCTGAAAAAAACGAAGACTACCTGAAAAAGAATGAAGACTACCTGAAAAAGAATAAAGACCAACTGAAACCCAAAGTAAGTCTAACTGAAGTACAAAAACCAACTGAAAAAAAAGAAGATTAACTGAAAACAAAATGAAGACTACCTGAAAAAAAATTAAGACTACCTGAAAAAAAAATTAAGACTAACTAAAAAAAATTGGAACCACCTGAAAGTCGTCTGACCAAAGATTATGGTCAGACGAGTCCGACACAATACGTTCTCATAACTAAAAAATCATTTCTTCTTCCAACTCTTCGATCTTCCCATTCATTTCCTGCAGGACCCTCTTCCCCTAACTCTTTCCATTCTGCGAATGAATAATCTATAATAGTTCGCAAATACCAAACTTTTATATTTTTTTCTTACATATATTTAGAGATATTAACAGTCAAAATTATGTATCAATAAGTGTAGCTATTGGAGGAATTTAGAGTTAAATACAGAATTGTTTGAGAGAATAATGTGGCAAGCCAACCTAGCAAAGTCTTATAGCTTGAGGATTACTATATCACTAATTGTCGGAGTCCAATTTGGACATTAACAAATAGTAATGGTATTCCAAGAAGTCCAGAAATATTCTTGAAACATTTTCTAATACCAGCTACTATGAAAAGTGCCAATAACTATAAGCATATTAGTAACCTCAGTAAAAGAAAAGGGTTCCAATAACTAGAAGCACAATGTGAGACTACATGAAGATATAGGAACACTTGAAAACCAGTCACGCTCAAACTATACATTCTTGTGAATGAATTTTCATTGTTCAATGATACAGGTACATCAGCCAGATGAGTACCTTCACAGGGACATCATCTTAGCATTTAACCTTAATTCAGTATTTAATCACTAATAGTAAAAGTAGTGAAAAGATACTAAGTGTCATCACCAGTTTTGCACCTTTAGCATTGACAAATGACAACACAGGTCTGCCAGACTCTGAACAGACCATAATCTACATTCTACGATACCCAGTTGAGGCAAGAATAATAAAAAAATGAACTTCCCCAACTCATAATGATTATGTTCTCTAAGCTTCCTTCTTCTTAACACGGTAAGGATACTTCTGATATATTGAGATGCTGGTAATCACAAGCGGAAGAGCCACAAGGCAATATGGTGAAGGTGGTTTTCCATCGAAAATGAATTGCAGCAAGGCTGTCACCAGAAGTGCAGAAACTATGACAAAACCCTGCAAAACATAGATATAAAGCCAGTATTCAATTAGAAAAGCTTCCCCCGACCAGATTTCTGCTCCTATGCTATGTTTTAACAGGTTCTACAATAACATCCAAGCATGATTAAGAAATTGATTGAAGACAAGTGTTCTTCAATTTAAGCAAACTTGCCTTCCTGACACCACCGGCATAACTTGTGACAAGGCCGACAAGAATACCACCAAGCGCATTTGCTACAACAGGGACCTGAAAGAAAAAGAGCAATATGTTCATTTTAAAAACGACCATGACCAAATGATACTTCCCCGTTAAGCTCTTAGCACACATGACATCAGCACCAGTAGCACACTTAATTCTGGTAGGTTTCACTTCTCAAGAGAATGAAGAGTGAGGATGGCCATTGACCAAGTCTGGTTGCATAAAGGTTAGCATCCCCCTCCCCCAAAGACACACAATGACGCAAACAAAAAAAAACACGGACGCCCTCCAAGCAAGGAAAGGAATACCAGGGGGAAATCTTGTTATACCAAAGAATGGAAGCGAGTATCAATACAAATGTAGCAGAAGAATGAGAGAAGGAGATTTTTACATCCAGAAAATACTTTGACCAGCCTATTAGACAGGAGTAGAACCCCTGGTCCATTTCGTCTAGCAAATTCAGCACATACATTGAAACATCAACGAGTGGCTCAATACATTACAGCATTGCAGTATTGCACAACCTCAACTAAACTGCCAATGCATTAACACATATATGTGGCGAAGGACAAAAGAGAATACCAAAGTTAAAGGAGTCCATCCATATAAGAACCCATGCTTTTTCATTGCATGTCCATCAGGGGATTGGGATAAACTGGCCAACAGGCACAGGCTTCCGAAAATTGACATTTCTATGGTCATCAAGTAAGAGGAGTGTTGCTTGGCCTGAAATAATCAGAACAAGAGTAAAGTAAGATGAAACATGACAGAAATAGAATTTTGCAGTGACAAAGAAAAGTTCAAGATACCTGAGAAGCCCATTGACACAACGCAGAAGCTAGACCGGAAAGTACAGAGGCAATCAACACAGGAACAATCCCGTAAAATAGTACTTCTTCAGGATTTCGGCTCTTAGAAGCTTTACTTGTCCCTTCACCAATGCTTAGAAGTACGGCAGCAACTATCAATAGAAAAAGAGCTCCAATTTGTTGAATTGATTGTTTCTGCCTATAGAAGATTAAAACCCAAATCCTGATCAACTAAAGATGATTCCTTTCACAGCATGAGAAGTGCAATATATTTACATTGTTCATCACAATGCTGAGCTTCAAAACTGACTGATACTTGTATTATTGTATCCATCTGACAAGATCGAGACCTATGTTACTCAGACCACTTTAAAGAAACAGGAGTACTCAGGCCAAATCCTTATTTCCAAGCAACATAAATTGAAAATTAATGTTTTACATAAGATATTTTAATTCTTCTGGATTCTATTCAAAAATACTTGAGTCGAAAGTTGAAACAACCTTAAAATAGAATTCAAGTATCAGACCCTTGGATCAGCACCCAGTCACCAATCCATATCCTAGAGCAACACAAATCAAGACTACTAAGGAACTCAAGAAACTAAATGAATGATTCACACCAAAGCACAAGTGACAGTGTTGTGCGAATACTAGCTATGTCACTCGAACTCAGGTACTCATGTGGACAAGGGGTCCAAGTGTCAGACTCAACTATTTTATGAAAATCGAAGTTCATAATATCGGCCCAACATGAAGTGTTGGAGCATATATACCCATGTCGGAGAGTTCAAGACCAAACATGAATACTTCAGAAGGGAAAAATAAAGAACAAAATAACATAGAATAGCATAGATTGAGAAATTATCCAAAAAGACCACTCCAGTATAACCAAAAAAAGAAGAGATAATATGCAGCAATGTTACACACTGAATACCTCAATATCACAAACCCAAAGAATGCCGTGAAAAATAGCTTTGTCTGGTTCAGCATTGAAAATGTAAGGGAGTCCAGATTTTTGTAAGATATCTGAAGCAAACTATTTTGCAGTGCATATATTGCAGCTGGAAGTCCTGAAAAGGTCAATGCCCGGAGCAAAGACCAATCTTTGCATAATTTGGTTAGGCTACCATTGAACGTGAGGACTGCGAAAGCACATATCACCTGAAAAGTAAACAGATTTTAGAATCATACAAGTATACCATCTCATAATGGAAAGCAAAGATACAGTATAGGTATAACCTTTGCAACTTCACAAGCCAGAACGGACGAAGTTACAATTACCTCTCGCCTACAAGAAAAATAAAAATTCAACACAGTTACACAATTGAAGAACATTTATGGGAACTACCGAGGCAGAGAAAGCTGCTATAGATAGGGTTTTCATTCAATAATAACATTACAACAGAAATCAAACGGCACCTAACCCTATTGTTGTAAGTTGTAACATGGTGCAGCTTCTGCCTAGAAAAATGGGGTGTGGTTATTTTCCTCATGATTCACAGCGATTTTTTATTTAAATGAAGAAATACCAAATCAAACAATACATCAGATTTCCTAAAACTGTAAACTCTCAGCCAGAGGACACAAGAGTTAGGACCCTCCTCTAAATTCAGGAGATGAAGCACCAAAAGCTTTGACTAAGAGAACTTATGTGGTCTTAGATATTAGTTCATTCTCAGAGCTCAGCAAATGCACATGGTACCCTTCCTATTTTAGAAATGTATAGTGTAAGCCCCAAAAGTAAATTTTTTGGACATTAACGTGCCATGTGCATTTAAGGATTATAAATTTTAACTGAGAATACTTGAGGTTGCAATACATTCACGAGGTACCATTCAAGTTTCACTGAATTTAACATATAAATTATATGTGCAAGCGTTCTTGCATTATTAAAAAGGTTGTGATCCCCACCCACCACCATCATTCATAACTCCCCTTTCCAAACCTCCACCTCTCTCCTCATCCTCTACATTCTTATCGAGCTACCTCTTGTATATCCCCTAGTTTATTCTACCCTAAGATTATTGCTTCAATCCTAATATTTCACCAGTGCATTTTCATCATCATTGAAACCTAAGGAGTATCTCATCAAATCAAAACCTCTAGTATAATTGTATTACATTATTCTTAAAATATACAACTCAAACTATATCTCAGCGGGTGCATTTCTAAATCAGCAGGGAAACAAACAACTTCTCCTAAAACTTATCCCGGCTAAAAAACCTTTTCTTTCAATATAATATTTTACATATAATGAAAATCTGGTTATTATTACCACAAACTGCAACAAACTTTCTTGGTGCAACTTGATTTGGTGCAGTTTGAAAAAATGGTAACCCATAAGTTTCTGCAATTTTGCTTAGGTTTTACTTAGATACATAGGAATATACCAAAAAACACCCAACTTCAGAGTCTTTTCAATTTCCCTTTTTATTTGTATCATGTTACATGTAGAGGTAAATCCTAAATTGTTCGACTTACTTTTCACTTATTCCAACAAAGAAATAGTTCAAATATATTCAAATTAGTACTTTAGTACCATAAGTTCAATTCAAGGTCCGATAATCTAAGTTAAAATAAGTCAAGTTTCTTTGAATAAATCACTCCCTGAATCTAGTAATGATGATGGGAGAATTAAGTGTTATACTAAAAAAGATGTCCAAGGTATTTAGCATAACAATCTGTTCAAACAACGGTAATCAAGATTACAATTAACCCTCAAACTTCTATCATATTGAGTCAAGAATATCAGTAAACCACAACATGACCTCAATCACAATGACTAGCAATATAAAGATTGCACACCAGTGGCTGCGAGCCTACGACACCATCACCTTGGGCATGGGGGTGAAGCGTTAATAAAGTCAAGGAAGGAGTGGTCAAATGTACACAGCCTACCCCTATACTTAAGAAACACAAAAGCTAAATGACTGGTCACTTACGTCACTAGAAAATTCAACGTAAAGGATTGTCTTATGAGACATTCATGAAAATTCACTAAATCCTCATGAAATTGCTAGAATGCATGAACCAGCTTCTTATTATATGGTGGTTGTTGTTTTGGGAGGGGAGGGGGGTCACAACGCCAAGGGTCTCAACACTGTAAGCATATCCCACATAGGTTGAATGCCATGTTGCCCGGGCTCACAAATTAGTACAGAGTATAGGCCTTGTTTAGCGGATGGCTAATAGCTTGTATTATTTCATTGATTATTTCACTATTAGCCGATTTGACCAATTGCATTAGATGTTAGTACAAAATTATTTGACAAAAATAATTTAATGGCTCATAATTGGTATCTACTTGATTGTATAGTACAACATAAAAAAGACATTGAAATAATTTATCATTGAGAAACTTTTCCAGTAGATCTCTACACTACAACATTCCTCCATAGTCTCTAGGGAAAAAACTCCAATTTGCATCAAAACAAAAGCTCCCTTTCAGTAAACTGATTACCAGACAAAAGTATCTTAATGAAACTGAAACACCATCCCAATCCTCTAAAATGTGGCTAAAGCTCTAATATTTGTGTTTTGTAATTATATTACAGCAACCAAATACGGCCATATAACCGAATACCGGCAAAACTCGAACAAGAAGCCTTTTGGTAGTTGGTCGTAAATGGTGGTAATGCAAATGAATTTGTGTGTAAATTTGTGAAAAATATCATTGTCCATTTCCATGGTAATGCTAATTTATCCTAAAATGTCTACTTTCCTTCTTGAATTTTCATTTCCATCCAATACCACCTTGTAGGTGGTAATGAAAATTGCTTCCCCTTGAAGACAAAAACACAAGTTTAGGGATGAGATTGCTTGCCCATGGAGAAAAAATGACTGGATGCTTCCCTAATAAAATTACACTCAAAACTCATTCCCATTACCGCAATTTATTAACGAGTACCAAACGGGCCGTCAGTACTTGCAGTCTCAATAACAAGGCAAAAGCCGCAATGACAGGACTAAATCACATAACTTTATGTAGAATGATAATCCAACTAGTTTCTAACAGACAAATAAGTAAACTGTAACACATTAGGATCATATTATCTGAGAATACAACAGAAATTAGGTAAAATAAGCAGTGTAATATTAAAATTGAGACGAGAAATCAAACGAACAATAGCAAAATCGAAAACTAACTATGTTCTGGAAAACAACAGAACAAATGGCGGAAAAAGAAAAAACCTGGTGAAGCGCTTGGAAATCAAAGGTTGAGCACCATATTGTAGAGTGAGTAAAGCGGAGAAAAACCATACTTTTTTGGGGGAACCAGAAGTTTCTCTCTCTTCTCTTGCAGTTATAGTTTTGGAGGCGTTTTGTTTAATGGAGTCCATCTGACTATCAGAGGGAAGGCGACACAACGGACGCCGCACACAGGCAGGGGATAATGCTTATTGGAGAATGGAGAATGGAGAATGGAGAATGGAGTATGGAGTATGGAGTATGGAGTTTGAGTACAAAGGCAAACTCATCTAAATCTAATACATTCTTTTTGAGTGTTTTCGACTTTTCGTCGTCCATATTCTTTTTTGTGGTCTTTTTGGGAAAATTAGGCTTGTTTGGGGAAGGAACATCAATTCAAAGGGCCCGTGTTTCAGGGGACATTCAAACACCTGTTTTTTCTTTTCTATGGGAAAAGATTATTGGATTGAGACTTTTCCTAAGTAAATCAATCCACCTTTAATGAGAAATGACTAATGAGACTATGAGAGTACCACTAGTGTTAGGGTCACTACTCACTAGTATTGGCCACCGGTGCGGGTTGGACGGACCGGGTTACGAGGCCTATCGGGCTGGAATGGGAAAATCATGGGTTGAACAGACTGCTCTATGGGTTGGAAAATCTTGGCCACACCGGCCTGTTACCGATTTTCACAGTTCAGGAAGCGACTATGGCGGTACGTGCACCTGACGGGCTGGACCGGGCTAGCGGACGGGCATGAGGTTTTTTAATCTTTTTTTTTCAAAATTATTCATTATTGTTATATAAAACCTTTAAAATGAATTAAAATATATATAATTAGTATTATGTGCCCCAAGATCACTTTACGTTGCTACTAGAGATGTAAATGGATCGGGTTCGGGGCGGGTGGAGCGCCACCCGCATCCACCCACTCCACCTGATCCATCCATCACCCGCATCCATCTCCACCCGAATCCATCCATCCATTTGTAACCGGGTTAAATGGATGGGTCGGGTGATTAACGGGTGAAATCAAATAGTATTAGGAGAAGAAAGAAAAATTACTAACAAGAACCACTAATCCATTTATATATTTCTACTTACTATGTAAAATCGTCTCCAAAACTAACTCTAATCCACATTATTAACATTTATATACTTATATTATCATCTTGTAACTTTTGGGCTATGGATTAATAAAGCTGTAAAAATGAAAAGGCCAAAAATTAAAAAAAATTATATATTTTTTTACTTTAAACGTGTGATAGACCGGTTGGTAAACGAATGCTGGATGAAAAAATATCACCTGAACCCGACCCGCATCCATCACCCGATTATCCGTCACCCGACTATCATCCGTTTAATCCGGGTTTTTCACCTACTTAATAAACCGGGTGGAGCGAATAATCGGGTGATAACTGGATATTGTCATCTCTAGTCGCTACCATAAAACTTATTTTTCTTCTTATGAGCCTAATAGATGAAATTTTCACCATATTCCTCGCAAAGAGATTCAAAACTTAAGTTTGGGAGAACACGTTCATTTCTAAAATTGATCGTGCAATGCTTTTAATGCTTATTCAAAGTACTTTAGAGGCTATTAGACCCCATCAAATTTCACCTTTAAACTTTCCCCAATGTTTTTGATCCTCTGTGTATACTATTCAAAATAATTGTTTTTAGCAAGGGACCTAATCTAAATATATTTTGATGGTCGTGAATATGCAAAATTGTGGTAGTATAAATAGTGCTTTACAAAAGCTTGGTTGGAGATTCTTTTTATTCGAATAATATTTGAGTTAAAATCATACATTCTATATATTTGTCTCCCCCCCTTTGTGATTGTCATCCCAAATATATTGATTTTTTTCACGTAAAGCTAAATTATTCTAACGCAACTTTAAATTATTAGAAAATACATTTGTTAGAAAGTCGGCAATGGCCATAACATCTTGTTTTTTTTATAGATAATTAGACATTTCAATATATTCCTATAAAAACTATAGACAATATTATTACACATTAATTAAAAAGTACATATTACTTTTACCCAATTAATTCGATTATATTTTACCTCATAAAATGTGGAATATACTCATAAAATCATACTTCCTCCGTTCCATAATAAGTGAAACACTTCTCTCTTTTATGTGAGAACTTTTTAGATAAGTGTTTCACTTATTACGGAACGGATGAAGTAATATTTAATGTTCTTCGGGCCCAACATTGTTGATCATTTTTCACGAATTTTATTTTCCTTTCACTTCATCAATGCTGAATTCTTTAAAGGCATTTTTCCGATGATGAAAAGTTTTCTATCCATTCTTCACTTGGCAAAACCCATAATTCACGAGCTTTCCGATACTTCTCAATATTCTTCCAAGTGGATATGAAAATTAGAAATTCATTCGAAATCTTTACTTGGCATGTGTTACACAATGCTTTATTCCAAAACTAAATTATTTTCAATGACATATTCCCCTTTCTCTCCTCTAATGAGATATTATTCCTTTAGTCAATAAAGAATATAATAACAAGAATGTATATTATCTCTATGTGAGTTCAAAGGTGTCAATACTAGACTGAATTGAGTTAAATTAATTTCAAGCTTGTACTTAGTTTTATGAATGGTCGATTTCAACTCATCGATCCAAACACACAACGTTGCGATTCAACTCATATGTTTAATGGTCCGTCAAGTTTGGTTCGTTCTAGTTAAATATAATAACTCTTTCTTCACGATTTTAAATCTATAAAACCTACAAAAATTAGCTGATAAACTCTTACGTCCACAACTTTAAATCTACTTAATTTATATTTTTGTAAACATCATCGAATCAATCAAATCAAAGTCAATTATAGAGTGAACCTTATCGAGTAAAGCTTTACAATCTACCAAAGAACAAAAGATCCCCATGACTAAAAAACCTTTAGTAAAGCGTGTAGGTAAGAATTGATTCCATAACCTCGAGATTATAAAGTCGTGGACCCGTGATGACTAGTACAAGACTGTAAGCTCAACTCTCTAACCCCACGAATATATACCACATTTCTTATTCACAAATCACACAAACCATCTTTTGAGTAACTTCATGTTTCACATCCTCCTCAACGGCTCAACCACAAGCAACGCCAAAAGATCAAGAGGCAACGCACTAAAAGCCAACCCCAAATAAACCAAAAAAAAGGAGTCGACGACACGAGAGACAGAATCTAAAAAAAAAGGCCCCACGAATTTTAATTAATAGGAATATAGAATAAACAGTTGCCCAAAAACCCTAGTTTTTGAGTGGAAAAAAAAGAAAAGCGGAATCTTACTGATTCCAGTAAGCATTAACGGCTCTGATTGGCGGGCTTATAAATCTGCGCCATTTTAGCAGCAGTATACTTCACCAACTTCATTTTTACATCTTCTCTGAAATTTTCAGAGATACCATTTTCAGGAGAGAGAAAACTAAGAGAGAAGAGAGAGAAAGTGGTACCATGTGTGGAATACTTGCTGTTTTCGGATGCCTCGATAACTCTCAGGCTAAGAGGTCCAGAATTATCGAGCTTTCTCGAAGGTAATTTTTTAAACAAAATTTAAAATTTTAATAAATTATTGTTCAATGTTAATAACTGCATTGAATTTATTTTTATTCTGCATTTGATATTATTTTGTGATAAGAATTTGTCATTTTCGGTGAAATATATAATTACAGTTGATGAATGACGATTTCTTTTGAAATCGTAATGATCATTTTGAATTTATAGTTTTATGTTTATGGATTGTAATTGTATTTGTGAATTGAATGGTTTTGACGTAATGTTAAATTTTTGTTTGGCGATTGTTGAGATAAAAAAATTAGATGGCGGTTTGTGTTTTAGGTGATGGAAATATTACAAATTGGCAATGTGATACGATAACCAATAAAAAATGAGCTTTATTTCGGAAGAAAAACTTCATTAATTGAAGGCCAAACGACATTTATATAATAAAAGTGAGCTTGATTGTATAGTTTCTGAGTGAAATGCGACAGTGCTGCTGGATATGTGCACTTGTTGGAGTAGACATCGAATTCGCATTATTGCTTCTCAAATCTAATTTACGAAGGGATTTGTGCAATTAGAACAAACCATAATAACCTATTGTAGGAGGGACTGAGGTAATACAACGGTGGGGTGTTGATTGACAAGTTGACGCTCCATTGCCCTGATGATCTATTTGGTAGGTGATAATTAGAAATGATGTTTACGTTTGACAACGACTTTATCTGTAATTTAATCTTGCAGAAGAAAAGTCCTCCGCCGATGTCTATGGTAATACAACTCCATCCAGAAGCACCGTAGTTTACTTTACCATTCAATAGCAACCTCTAAAGTGGTAGTGGATTTTAATGAAATTTGCAAGGGAAAAGAGATATTTGAGGGTACACAAAAATCACTATGGACATTAACATGAGATTTTCCTTGCTTGATAACATAACATATAATTCACATTGCCGCAATCTATTACCATCTATCAGATATTCCTTTATTGGCTTGTAAGAAGCTTGAACAAGGATGGAGTGTCTGAAGTTCTTTAAAACCGAAAAGGACTATATTTTTAAGTATGAGAGAGGTTTGTTGTATGGAGTAACATTATAAGTTGACTTGTGAGTTGTAAGAAAGGCTGCTGATTGTTTTATGGTAAAAGAAGGATCACTAGGTACCGTTTGGCTTTGAAATGTACATGGTTTTTTCGGGCATTTGTTGTTGTTTGTAATATCATCTGAGTCCATATCCTTGTGTGATGATATACTGAGATGCGATTGGTAAGTGCAGCTTGTTTCCATTTTGCTTATTGCACCCTCAATATGTTTACCTACTCCCAATTTTTCTTTCATTGTTCGACTGGAAAACTTGTATAAGAATGTCTAATTGGTAGCTTTCTGTTGAATTTTAGGTTGCGCCATAGAGGCCCTGACTGGAGTGGCATACACTGTTTTGAAGATTGTTATCTTGCTCATCAACGATTAGCTATTGTTGACCCCACGTCGGGAGATCAGCCACTTTATAACGAGGACAAGACAATTGTTGTCACAGTAAATTAACTTTCCATCCTGAGAAATTTAATTACTATGTAATATATTAGTACCGGAGACATAAAGTACTACTGGGAATGATGTGAAAATTTGTTGAAGAAAAAAAATGCTCTTATTGCTCTTGCAGTCTCTATTCTCTGGTTTGTTTTATTGCTCCTATGAATAACTTATTATCTGCTATGAGATGCAAAAGTACACATTTAAGCATCTAAATCTCCATGTATATTCATTTCTGATGCTATTAAATTGGCCTCATGATATATGCATGAATCATCTATTGTCAGGTCAATGGAGAGATATACAACCACAAACAGCTAAGAGAAAAGCTGGAGTCGCATAACTTTCGCACTGGTAGTGATTGTGAAGTAATTGCTCACCTCGTAAGTACCTTAGCATCATGTACTGCCTTTTCTTATTGGCATACCTACTTAGTCAAGTTTAATGTGACTGTAAATTGGTTTTTATTTAAATAACTGAAAAGGCATCTTACTTAGAGCTTATGCTCCTTTGTTTTCCTTCTTGGCCAGTATGAAGCGTATGGAGAAGAGTTTGTAAATATGCTGGATGGGATGTTCTCTTTTGTAATTCTTGATACACGTGATAAAAGCTTCATTGCTGCTCGTGATGCTATCGGTATTACCCCACTGTACATGGGTTGGGGTCTTGATGGTATGCCGAATTATTGTATATCCTTAAGTTATTTAGGGTAGTGATGGAAATGCATCTACTAATCTTTTGTTGATCAGTATGATGTCTTTCAATATTAATATTTGAACTTTCACATTGTTATGATGTGTTAATATAATTTTCCCATCTGTGCATGATGGTGCAGTTTTACATATTAATGTATTTAGACATCTGTTTCACATATATTAAGCTCGTATTTTGCCAACCAGGAAGGAACGGAGTCGCTTATATCCAAAGTAGTTGAGCTCATCTTGAATTCATTATTGACATGCTTAAACATGCAGTTTGAAGTTTGCTTTTGTTCTCAATGGAGTCGACTTTTACAGATTTTGGGGGGGTGTTACTTTTGTGTCTTTTCTTTTTCTTTTAAATTGCAGGAATCTGATTGTCTCTTTCATATTCATAGATTATTATTATTTTTGTATACTTTGCAGTCCCAATTTACTGTTTAATACTTTAGTTAAAAGTTGTGCGCAATGCACAGGCTCCATTTGGTTTGCGTCAGAGATGAAGGCCTTAAGTGATGACTGTGAACGGTTCATTGCTTTTCCTCCTGGACATATATATTCAAGTAAACAGGGTATGCTACTACCTAGTTCATAAACTATTTGGGCTACCTTTAACCATAAATATTATCCTTTGACAGACTGTAACATGTACAGTAGGAATTTGAGGATTTTAATGCCATATCATTCAAAATGTCGCAGGTGGGTTAAGAAGGTGGTACAATCCACCATGGTACTCAGAGCAGATACCTTCAACTCCATATGATCCAATAGTTTTACGCAAAGCTTTTGAAAAGGTATATTAGGAGTCCTAATTGGCATTTCTTCATATGATCAATGTTGCTTGGTCATTCTGACTTGCTCCTGACTTTAGTTTTTGCCTACACTCTAGACTAAGGAAGAAATAGTTCTGTGGTCGTTTCTGCAAAACATAATATCGTATTAAGTGAATTTCCTCTTCTTGTCAGGTTTGTGATGGATTCAAATCTTCTTTCAATTAATTTACATTTTGCATTTGTAATTCTTTGCAGTCTGTGCTTAAGAGACTAATGACTGATGTCCCATTTGGTGTACTTCTGTCGGGTGGACTGGATTCATCTCTTGTTGCTGCTGTGGCATCACGTCACTTGGCAGAAACAGAAGGAGCATCCCAATGGGGTTCACAGTTGCACTCCTTTTGTGTTGGTTTGAAGGTGAGAATGACTTCGGACATTATATATACTTCATAAATTCATCTTACTTGGCAGTTCTTGCTCAAGTCAAACTGCTGCGCCTGTTTAATAAGACAACACTTCGGGAGTTTGGACTCGTCTTTAGGGAAAAAAACCATGGTCGCGGGAACGGTCGCGTTGTCACGGAAAATAGAACGTTTCGCGGCCGACGCGGCGTGAATTTTTTTTATAAATTCACATTAATATGTTCTAACCTTATTTGCTTTGTTTTAGTTTATGAAGCATTATTGCAACATAATATAATCAAATCTATCATAATATCATGTTTCATTAGCTATATAATTAAATCTTAAAATATTTTTGGTCAATATTTAAAAAGAACGGATGTGACGGGGATACGGCGAGTTTGCGTTACAGTTAGGACAACACGGCGAGAAGTATGTGATTTTTTATTATGGCGTTCTGTAACAGGATTTCGCGAAGCGACAAATCCAAAATCCGTTATAGAATGGCCGCTCTGTAGCGGAACGGGAGAGTTTTAATTCCATATTGCTCATGGCATAACTACTTTCTTAGGTGGTTAGGTTTACCTTGGTTGAGTTTTAGGCTGCCATGAGCCCCTCCCCTCTCAATGTGAAGCAAGGTTTGAGCATCGTGCCCTCGCGATCAAGATCCAAATAGTTGGGTCTGATAATAGAATTTCTGTTCTTTTGGATAAGAAAGAAAATTGTTGACTAGTAACAATACTTTTAGTATCTATGAAGTGAATGATCCTAAATGAGATACATTTTGCTGAGATGAGTTTTATGAAAGCCAACAATAATCATTAGTATATGGACACGCAGCTCTTATAATCATGAAAGATTTGTGATATCTATCACTTGAATGATCCTAAATGAGACTACACCTGGTGTGAATTAACTAGTCTGAAATTAATTTTAAAATTGGTATGCAACTCTTAGAATCATGAATAACAATGTGTGATGAGAAAGCATTTATTTGCCTGGTTGGAAATTTGACATAACATAGCTGTATATAGATCAGGTCCAGCGTGTACAGATAATGGAAGTGTACATGTAGTTCTCTGCTCAATTTTCTTCAAGGATTTCCTGATGGGAGTTCAAGTTGATCTTTGTTCCAGTTATGGGATCTTGGTACTAAATTCTCTTTTGTTGTTCAGGGTTCTCCTGATCTCAATGCTGCAAGAGAGGTTGCTGATTATCTTGGAACTCGTCATCACGAGTTTTATTTCACTGTTCAGGTAGCTTCCTTATAAAATCAATCGGATAGAAGATCAAATCAAATTCAGCTTTGAATACATCAGACAACTAAACTTATATTTGTTTCTCAAATTTAGGAAGGCATTGATGCACTTGAAGAGGTTATATATCATATTGAGACCTATGATGTTACAACTATCAGAGCCAGCACCCCGATGTTTCTGATGTCCCGGAAAATCAAATCTCTCGGAGTAAAGATGGTTCTTTCTGGTGAAGGAGCTGATGAAATTTTTGGTGGTTACTTGTATTTCCACAAGGCACCTAACAAGAAGGAATTTCATGAGGAAACTTGCAGAAAGGTATTCTAGGGATGTGAATCTTTTACAAATGGAACTATTCTCGTTTGTTTTTAACATTCTGACCATGGCTGTGATCTGGTGTTTGTATTGTTCAGATTAAAGCTCTTCATCTGTATGATTGCTTGAGAGCCAATAAGTCAACATCAGCCTGGGGTGTTGAAGCACGTGTTCCCTTTCTGGATAAAGATTTTATCGATGTCGCAATGGGTATTGATCCAGAGTGGAAAATGGTAATTGACATTTTCATTCGATACATATTGCTGCTCTGTGGATAAATTTCAACCAATATGAATTTCTGAACCCTATATATATAAATGATATTTTCAAGAGGTACGTGGATGGGATTCTAGTGTATCGCTATGACGCTATCTGAGGGAGAACCACCAGTGAAACTAAAGTACAAGGAAAAGAAAAAGAAAAAGAAGATAAACTAGAACAAAATTAAAAAACAAGAACCCTAGATCTAGCTTCTCAAGGAAGCTGTACATAGTGTGGTGGCAAGAACCATCGACTTAGGCTGCCGATCTTCAAGCCTCAACAAGAAGTGGGATAGGCTGGGTCTGCTACCCAGCCACCACATGCTGGCGCGAAGAGTCGCTGATGCTGATGGCGAAAAGCCGTTGTCCGGGTTGTCGGTCAACGAGAGCAACGCATACCAGAGACTAGAAGGATAAAACTCGCCATAATAGTGACACCAGTGATGGAACTTTGTTAGGATCCATGGAGTATCGTGAAGGTGCCAAGATCTAAGAGAGTAGCTGCTGAAAGGCGGTGAAAGGGGATGAGATGGAGATGGGCAGGGGATTGGGCGGGGGAGGACTGAGAGGGGAGAGGCGGTGGACGGGCAAAGAAAATGGCCAGAGACTTCTAGAGAGAAGGGAGTGCCCTTCTCTCTAGAAAACTCTTTAAATTCTTTATTTGCACCATATATACTTTGTTGCTCAAGTATGCGTCTTTGAGGTTATCAAAGAATTACTTACTCTTAACTCACCATTGGCGTCGATTTAGTTGTATACCCTTCTTATTCTTTATTATTATTATTGGTTGGGGAAGAGGGGATTAGCGCATTTTGAAAGTTACAAAAATTTTCTTCTCATATATGCTTCAACTAAGAAATTTCCTAACTGTTTTATTATCTGTATGAAGTTCTTTTCCCATCATAAGTTTATTTTAGTTTATGAATGTATATTGATTGCTGCTTCTATGTGATCTGTAATGTTTGGTAGAGCGGTGTGGAGGAAAAGCACACCCCCTTATCCATGTTACTTTGTTGCATGCCTCAAGAAATTATCTGAGTACGTTAAGAGTACGAGACGATCTTGAGACCAAGTTGTTCAAGTCTGTGATATTGTTTTGATGATATTCTTCAAGGGTTTACTTAAGTATATTATGTCATGTATGTTAATATCTGCAGATTAATTGTGATCAAGGCAGGATTGAGAAGTGGGTTTTACGCAATGCTTTTGATGATGATAAGAAGCCGTATTTACCAAAGGTATGCTGGTTTTCCACTTAGCTATAGCCTATTATGAGAGTACTTTTTGAGTCAATGGATCAGTGGGACACTCATTTCCAGGTTTCAATTAGGTATAACTTTTCCCGCAAAAAAATTGTGATCATGTTGTTTTTTAGGATACCTAAGAGATTGATCATTATCTTTTTGTATTTTTGGCTTCAGCACATATTGTATCGGCAGAAGGAACAATTCAGTGATGGAGTAGGATACAGTTGGATTGATGGTTTGAAGGATCACGCTAGCAAACATGTATGAGATTTTAGCTATGGTGATGAAAGCCTTCGGTTTCATCTCTACTTGAGGTCCTATCTTCTCTATCTGATATCTGCTATACTGTTTAACCTTTGATGTGATAAAAAATTCCAGGTTACAGATTCAATGTTGGCAAATGCGAGTTTTGTTTATCCTGACAATACTCCAACTACAAAAGAAGGGTATTACTACAGAGCAATTTTTGAGAAATTCTTTCCTAAGGTTGGTGATGTTTATCTATGTGATTGTTATCATCTATAATATTGATGGTCCCTTCACCCTTTTCCGTTTGATGCTTATCTGTGTCATCCTCATGCAAGCGTAGCTCTGGTCTCAAAGTTGTGTTCAGTCTATGTCCTCAGAATAGCTTGCAGAGTTCCTTCTCCTTTTGTTCTTTTGGAATTCCTTTATCGGAAAGGGTTGATAAGCATTAAGCATATAAGATCAGTTAATTGCTTTAATAACTTGCAGCTTTTGGAAGTAAGGTAAGAATTATAGAAGTCATTAGTTTGGATGATGTAGTTCTGGTACTTCGGTTTTGGCCCTTTTGGGAGATAATTAGAGTAAATAATTACCAAGTTGTATGATTTTGTGGATTTAATATTAGCGGGTTACTAATCGTAGTGTGTGAAGAAGCATGTGGTTTATTACTTGGAATATTAGGGATGGGACCAAATATTTTTGTGGTGTCTTTACTTAGTGATTAGGGAGATCTAATTATCGTAAACATATCATGTTGTGGTAGGTAGTAGCTTCCAATTTTTCGAGATTATTACTAATAGTTCTTAAAAAAATATAATGGTACAAATGTGTATGGGAGACCGAAAAAAACAAGTGTATAAGACAGATTATTACGGACAAAGTTTCTCTTTTGTGGCTTGCCAAATTATTGCATTATATAAATGGCGTGAAGAGGGGTAGACTAGTAGTTGTTTCACTTATTCTCACGTTACAAAGCTTCTCATTGTCGAAGCTCATTTTACATATCATGCTTACATCCTTCTAATCGTCTGCTTGATCCTTGTTTCTGAGCAGAATGCTGCTAGGCATACAGTTCCAGGTGGACCTACTATTGCCTGCAGTACTGCAAAAGCAGTGGAGTGGGATGCATCATGGTCCAAAAACCTTGACCCGTCTGGTCGTGCTGCTCTTGGAGTTCATGAAGCTGCTTACAGGGAACCCGAGATCACTAACAATGCTAACCTAGCAAGCGACTTGTGTCAAGCTCCAGGAGGTCAGGACGGGGTCATGTCAAAGACTCCCACAGTTGTTTGAATGAGGCGTGCAGCTCTGATATATTCATGTTGAAATTATATCTTGGTACCTTATTTCCGATGGTAGCAGAGGAGCTTGATGCAGGAATCCTTTGCGTGGATTTTTGGTTGCTAGGAAGAGTGAAATAGGAGCATTTGTTGTTTCTTTCAACTGTAAGCAGTGCAAAAGAGTTTTCTTTCAACTGTTTAGTTACCTGGCACAATGTGGCCCTTTGTTGTTGTCCGAAATTGGCCTTTTTAGGATCCTTCCCTCCCCTTAGCTCGTTTAGCGATAAAGGTTAACATTCTTGGCTAATTGTTGTAACCTGGATTATCTCTCGTTTAGTGATAAAGGTTAACATTATTGGCTAATTATTGTAACCTGAATTATCTCGCATCTCCAGTAAATACTTATGCAGTTCTCTTTTAGCTTTATAGCTTGTGTCTTCTCATTGTATTGACCACAAAGATGTTCAAAATAGGAATCCTTGATTGGATTTTGGGTTGCTAGGAACAACTCGGAAAATAATGAAATAGGAGCATTCGTTGTTTCTTTCAATTGTAAGCAGCGCAAAAGAGTTTTATTTCAACTGTTTAGTTATTTGTCACATAGTGGCCCTCTGTTATTGTCCCAAGTTGCCCTTTTTAGGACCCTTCTCTCCCCTTAGTTTGTTTAGTGATAAAGATTAACAGGCTTAATGTTGTAACGTGAATTATCTCCAGTAAATAAGTGCAAGTTCTCCTTTACCTTCATAGCTTGTCCTCTCTGTATCGACTTACAAAGATATTTAACAGGTTTGTATCCCCTAACTATCTATTTAAGATATCATAAGTCTACCATCAAGCTATATCACATCTTTGTAATTATAGTTTGAATCTATGTACTGATTATTTTGCTTTATTAAAAATATTGAAAAAGAAAAAGCATATCCCAAACAAAGTACCCAAAATGCCCGGGAATGGGGATCAATATCTAAATGATGGTATTGTGTCAGACCGTCCGATCATAATCTTTGGTCGGACGACTTTCAGTTGGTTTTAATTTGTTTCAGTTGGTTTCAAAAAAAATTCAATTGGTTTCAAAAAAAAATCAGTTGGTTTCAATTTTTTCAGTTGGTTTCAATTTTTTCCAGTTGGATATAAGTTACCTCTAAATGAAAGTAACTTACGTCTAAATGAAAGAAAGTTACGTCTAAATGAAAGAAACTTCAGTCTAAATGAAAGTAAGTTACGTCTAAATGAAAGAAAGTTACGTCTAAATGAAAGAAACTTAGGTCTAAATGAAAGAAACTTCAGTCTAAATGAAAGTAAGTTACGTCTAAATGAAAGACACTTAGATCTATATGAAAGAAACTTCAGTCTAAATGAAAGTAAGTTACGTCTAAATGAAAGAAACTTAGGTCTAAATGAAAGTAAGTTATCTCTAAATGAAAGTATCTTACCTCTAAATGAAAGAAACTTACCTCTAAATGAAACTAACTTACCTCCAAATGAAAGTAACTTACCTCCAAATGAAAGTAAGTTATCTCCAAATGAAAATAAATTACCTCCAAATGAAAGTAACTTACCTATACAGAAAATCATGTGTTCTCTCTTCTTTGTGTTCAACTTTTATTTTGGTCTCAGCCACAAAAAATTCCAATTTTTCTATTTAATCTCTCTACCTTTCTCTCTCTAAATTATTCTCTCTCTCTATCTGTAAATTTCAATTGTTTATTTCTGCAAATTGAAGTTTCAGTAGCAAGAATCTTGTGAGTTTCTTCAAATTTTCAGCTACGGATTTCAACTTCGGTATTCTTCATTTCAGATTTTTGGTACTGTATTGTTGTTGTTTGTGATTTTATTGTTGGTGCAGATTTGGTGGTTGCAAGTGCGGGAGAAGATAAGAAGATTGCACTTTGGCGTAAAAATGGGCAAAGTGCTGGGCGCTTGTTGTTGTTGGATGGGAACATGAAATGAGGGGAGGCCCGACGGAAAGTATTGGGTCAGACGGTCTGACCCAATACTTTCACATGTTTGTATTCCGTTAAAAGTTTGAATTAGAATATATAAGAATAAAACTAGGTGGTAAAATTGAATAAGAAGTGATTAGAAAATCTAATTAAAAGTCTCGAGAGGAAGATCCAAAAAAGAGATTAGAAGATGTAACTAAAAAGTTTTCATTGGAGATATCCAAGAAGGATAGGAGTAGCAAGTTGCCTAGACCAATAAGGCAACTAAACCTTCCTACCTAACAAAGAAGCCAATTCGCTTGTTGCAGCTACTTGGAGGTCTGATCGGTTAATGTTGATATGAATATTTACGAGTTGTGATGCTCATATGATCTTTAGTTGCAATATTTCTTAATAAGCTTCTTATACTAATGAAACAGTGATCAACTCTCAATTCCAAAACTTAAATTTCGTATAAATGCAAATTATAGATTGAACTCCGAAATTGCTTCCTTTCTCTTCATATCTTCCATAATAATATACTATCATTACAAAAGCCAAAAACTAGAAAAGAAAAAGAAAAATTAATTCTAATAATCCAACCTCTTGATTCAATTCATTAAGTTACTTGAATAGATCGAAATTCTTGAGAAATTTCTTGATCTCGTTTGTTCTGATTAATCGAAATTGTATCTACAATTTCTTGATTTGAAATACTTGATTGAATTCCTTGAATTCTGAAAATCGAAATGGCTGAAGATGATTCAAATGTCATTCCAAATGCGATGAACTCACATAATATGAATATGATGCAGAATTCTTCACAGAATAACAATGGAGGTACCTTAGATCCTCTTTTCATTTCGAATTCTGATAATCCTACTTCATCTCTAGTATCTACTCCATTTTCTGGTACGAATTTTAGTCGTTGGAGTATGAATATCAAACGTGCTCTTATTGCAAAGAATAAGGAAGGATTCATCACTGGATCTTTTTCTAAACCTGATGTTCATGGGCCGTACCAGTAACTTGTGAAAGTTGTAATTTTTTTTTCCATTGTTCTCTTTTTTTCTCTAATCTCCATTCCTTTGTTTCTCTCTCCTACCTCCCTTTCTCTCTTCCTCCCCCTCGCCACCTTCCTCACCAGCAATCTTCCACTCCTGCGAGCAACCACCTCCCCATCCCATGCGCACACCATGATTCTAATTATTTTTTGTATTTGAAAGGTTGGTTTGTACTTTGTGACACAGTAATACTCAATGTTTTAGCAGCGGCCGGAGTTCGTTCACCAGCTATACTCCTGAGCACTATGCTTTGTATTGATGATCATATTTGCGAGTCTGCCTCTGTAATGCTGGTCTTTTTTCCATTTTCTTTCTCGTCTCTTTTTTTGTTGCGTGTATTATAGTGCTATTTTGTTGCTAAGTGTGTTTGCTTAGTATTACGGATTAGTAGTAATTGAAGTATGTTAATTAATTAATCCATGATTTGTTTGTTGGAAGTGAAATTAAGAATATTGAGTTTTGTTAAAGTGAATGGTGATAAGGGGTTCTTGATTTTTTTGTGAAATAGGTGCCACACCCGTTGATTTTAGTAACTCGGTGTGAACTTGGAAACCCATTTTATCTTAATGGTGATGAGAGAAAGGAGATTGGTAGTGACAATGGATAGCATTTGGCGGCGTTGACGATCAGGTTTGGTGGTTGACAGTGGGTAATTGGTAGTGATAGTGGTGAGTTGCAGTGGATGGCAATGGGTGTCTGGTGGTGAGAGCTGATGGTGGTGAATTTTGGTGGACTACAATAGTTGGCATTTGTGCGGCTGTATGGTGATGTGAGGCAAAATGTCGGGGTGGCAGTGGTGGCAATGGTGGCGGCATTGTTTGTTGTAGTGGTGGTGTGGTTGGTGGTTAATTATTTTAGTTAATGCTAATTAAAATTAAAATTGATTAATTAGATTAGAACGAATTAGAACAAGACATGTGTCCGATTAACCTACTATAATGGTCACCAACCTCTTTCAACATTTAGCTGTTCAATATTGAGTAAATTTCCATCCACACTGCGGAGTCGTTTGTTGATTTTAGAATAATCTGATCATTCAGAGAATCAGATGTAAGATATTGTAGCCTACCTACAAACCTTACCCTCCCAATTAGTTTTTTCATTCCGCTTGCGAAAACTATCTCTTCTAGGTATCCAGATTGATCATCGTTTGATTGATAAGTTTATTGCTAATTGTGTTTTATTGAGAATGTATGTTTTTATAGTTGCAGTGTGAAGTTCAAATCACACTTCTTGGGCTTTCCAAACAAAAATAATGATAATTTGGAAAGAGTAGAGATGGATAAAATACCCACTTTTGAATCTTTTTCTTACCTGAACACAAATCTAATAACATTTATTTGTATATCAATATAAAAAGATGTGGTCAAAATAAGACATGTGTAGTGATCAATGCTGTCTGTAAATCTGGAGAGCTAAAAAAAACTATAAAAGTAGGAAAATTTGCCAAAAAAAATCTTTTAAAGGTTTAATTTTGCGAAAATAAACCTTATAAAACATTCTTTGCAAAAAGAAACCACAAACTAAAATTTTCTTGCAAGAAGAAACCTATCCCATTTTCCAGTGTGTTTTTTCTCAATTCTGGCGATGACCCTTCTATCTTTTTTTTTAACTCGCTATTTCCATTAATTTGCAGCACCGCCCCTATTCATTTCAAAAACCACACTGAAAAATGGGAATATGTTTAATCTTACAAGAGAAATTAAGTTTGTGGTTTTTTTCGCAAAAAATGTCTTAAAAGGTTTTTTCTCGTAAAATTGAACATTTAAAATGTTTTTTTCAACAAATTTTCCATAAAAGTACCAACATTAACTATGAGTATTATCTGGGCATTGTCCCCTTTCCTTTCTCTTGTTAGTTACCAAAGTGTTAGCAGACGAAAGATTGTTAGAAAGCAACCTCTAGTTACTAAACGAAGCCCCCTAAACTCTTATCTTTACATAAATAAAAAAGTCTTCTCTCCTCTCTTACTTCTAGCTGAAAATAAAATTGGGAGAACTTGACTAGAATAAATTAAACAACTTAAAAAATATATTGAAGTGCAACGAATGAAGAATTTGACCAACATGGCCTTGATTCAAATACAAGTAGCAATATTTTTTTCCCTAAAATTTCCAATTTTGTGCAAGGTGTATGAAATTTATATCTGATTCGTGCAAGCTTAATAAAATAGATATATAGATTTCACACTGATTACATCAATTTCATGTATATTGTGTGAAAGAATTATATCAATTTCATGTTGTATGAAATAATTATAAATTTCCGGAAGGATTAAATGAACTTTTATACACCTATTTTTTTTTACAAATTGTATGAAAAAGTTTTATACACATTTTATTTGAATTGAATGAAATACCTAATTTATTTTGCGCAAAGTATTGCTCCTTCAATCGAACATAAAATCAATATTAAAAGTGACATTACTCTCAAATAACACACCCTCATCTAAAACTCTATATTATGCACAAGGCTTCTAAAATCATGTTTTTCCTTTCCCTTGTCTTTTGGTGCGAGTACTGACTGTAAGCATGCATTTATCTTGGTTGTTAGTAGTTCGGATTATGAGTGAAATCTACTGCTCCCATCACTTCCATCATGTACTTCTATTATACACCATTTTATTGCAGGGTGTCTTTCTCTAAAAAACTACAATGTTCTCTTGTTTCTCGCTACTACGAACAAGCGATCATCAACCACAACCATCAAAACTATGACTCAATCAGTACACCCATTAAGCAACGAAGACCTCCATAACAAACTATTATATACCAGTTTTACTTGTTTTTATTTGATATGGTATGTAAGAGCTAATAAAGCTCAATTCAATATTTGGTTATTTATAGTTTATCATTTGTGTGTTCTTTCCCCAATTCGCAGTTTAAGTTTATCATTAATGCAAATTTACATTGATCTCACCACAAAATCATGCATTTGAATTCTACATTTATTCATTGCTAAGAGGTCAAAGACACTAAATGCTTTAAACAATTCAACAAACGCGTATCACGATTATAAATAAGCACGACATTCAATTGCTATTAGGGCTTGATCAAATTGTTGTTGGGTTAAGAGCACAACCAATGGTTGCCCTATAATTTGTGGGTCTTAATTATTTTATTACTTTCTCACTCTTTCACCTACACCACCCTTTTTTCTCTCTCCTCCATTTCCTTCTTTGCTCCTCTTTTTCTTGGTCCATCATGAAGAGCTAGGCATCAATTTTTCTTGGCCAAATTTTTCCTCTCCTAATAAACTAATATTACTTTTATACTCTCTCTCCTCATAACCCACAAGGAGGGCAACCATTAGGAGCACTCTTAATAGTAGGGCTTTATGAGTGGGTTTGAAAAAATAAAAATGGGAAAGAGGAAAAGGGGGTGGGGGCGAGGGAAAATAGGATATTAGGGGCTATGTTAGGTGTTTTGGAGGGTTGTGTTCAAGTAAGTAGAGACTAGAGAGTGCGTTACCATGTAGCAGAATAGCCAAACTCACATCCTGGCGTCTGAAAGACAATTCCGAATCCGCTTTGTCGACGAACAAGGAAGCTATAAGTAAGCAATAATCCTCGAGTGACAAGGGCACTGTTAAGTGGTGCCCTTACAAATCTATACTTATATCAGAATTAAAGCTTTTGCAGGATCTCTATACATACAAGATACAACTTCATACAATCTGTACAAAAAGCAGTAGCTTTAACGTTTCTTCCCATCATCCCATGTCATATTATGTGATATATACACTAGGATATATACAATGTTGGGCATCAGCAAGTTAGTTAAAACTTTCAAGAGCACCTAAAATTTGGCAAAATCATGTTTCAAGAATCACTCCGGGCATTACGACTGTTTATAAGTCACCATCTACAAATTCCAGGTAGCTCATTCTGACTTAAAGCAAGAATCTCCTCATACCTCGAAGCATATACAAAGCCCCATAACTGTAGAAGATATAAGAAACATAAGTAGTCCAATGAATGTCTTGGTTTCATCTCATAACTCAAACTTCTTCATGAGAAACTATTGAAGATATATGTTGCATGGAATTAGGAAAAGAGAAGTACAAAAACGCAATTTGCGGCCACGAGGAAATGTGGGAATGCAGAACTTCAGCAATAAATTAATAATTTTGCTTATAAATCAAGTACACTGTTATGTTTTTTAAACAAAATACATGCTCCTATTAAGAATATACTCCCTCTATTTTTTAAACACATGCTCCATTTTCACTTGCACACTTGCCGATGTACAATTTTGCCATTAGAATCTCTTATTATACATTATTAAAACACTATAAAAGTTGATATTTTGAAGATATAGTACTTCCTCTGTTTCAAATTACTCGCTACGCTTTCTATATAGGACAGTTTCAAATTACTTGCTACACTTTTTTTCTTTATATGGTAAGTTTTAAGTTGAAAATATTACCAAACTACCCTTACTAAAAATATTAAACAATACTTAGGGCCTGTTTGGTTCGGATTGGAATGGTATTGATATCCATACTATGGTGGTATGGATCCAGATTCTCATACTAGTCTGAAATTTTTTGGTTCAATTCAGGAATGGATTTTAAAAACCCATCCACTATGTTTGGTTCAATCCTAAAATGGATACTTTGTCTAATTTCAACCCAAAAAACTCTTCGTCTCTCTCTCTTCAACCCTTTGACTTCCTCTGGCAAGACTTGTCGGAGCTCCATGCCCTCAACCCTCCGGCCATGTCTTCGTGGATGTCTCTCTCCTCAACCCTTCACTTTCTCCGCCGATGTGCGAGGTCGCGACTTCCTCCGACAATGTACGAGATCGTAAGTCTCTCTCCTCTCTCTTCGACATTGACAACGATGACGATGAAGAAGACAACGAGGCCGGCGAGAGGTCTAGAGGGCCAACGAGGGGTCTGTTGGTCCCGATGAGGTGTCGGGAATGCAGAGGAGAAAAAAGGTGAAGAAGGTTAGAAAGATACCAATTAGGGTTTGATACTAGGGTAGAATGGAGTTAGAAACTTAGAAGGGTAAGGGAGTATGGGATTATAAGGGGATGGGGGTGGAGACGACCCCTTGGGTATGACATTCTACCCTAAAATAGCCCAACCGAACAATGGAATGGTATCACATCCATTCCATAACATTAAAAAACCCCAACCAAACACCCCTTTAATAATACCTAACCATCAACATTAATTTATAAACAAAAATCCACCACCAATCCCAATCCTTTCCCCTCTCATCATCAACAACTTCAACCCTTTCTCTCTCCTCCATCATTCCAACCCCCCTCTCTCTCCTCTCACCACCACCACCATCAACCTCTATTTCTATTTCTCTCTTCTCACCCACCACCACTTTCTCTCTCCTCTCTCCACCACCACCCACCCCTTTCTCAACCTCTTCACCTCACTTTTTCTCCTCGAATTAGGGCTTTGGTGGTTCGAATTTAGGATTTGGTGGTGGTGGTGGTTTGTTTTGTTAGGTTAAGGTGGTGTCGACAGTTTCTATGGTGGTTAGGTTTGTGGTCCTGATTGCAGGTTGTATGGTGGTGGTGAGGGCGATTTTTGTGGTGGTGGTAGAAGTGTTGGTGGTTTACGCAATCGTTGGTGGTGGTTGCTTTAGGTTCTAAATTACACTTAATCACATATCCCTCCTATAACTAATAATACACTAACAAAAATGGCCTAGGGAACCGTAAAAATTAGAAGTGTAGCGAGTAAATTGAAACGGTGGAAGTAATATACATCGAGACAAATTCAATATCTTGTATGCTAACATTTTGAGTTTTAAATTTTATGCATATGTAGAAAGATATGGTCAAACTAGAGTATGTAAATAATACAAAAAGTCAAAATAGAACATCCATTAAAAAATAGAGAGAGAAGTATGTAAATCAAGAAGGAACTAAAGTAAGTTTAAATATATTCAAAGAGATTTTCAAAGAAAAAAGTCATTATATGATTGAAGATCCCTAGGGAAAATTTGCTTGTGTTTTAGAGAAAACTTGAGCTCCAGAAATTTTCATGAGAAAATACCATACATCGAAGCAGAAAAATTACACATGGTCATGTTAGCACAAGAACATATGTACGCGCACAGTCATGGTACATATAAAGAGGATGAGAGAGGACAAAAGTACCTCAACTTCTTTCACAACAAAGTCTTCAGAGAGTGAGAGGCAAGAATTGCCATAGGTTTCAGATGATGCACTTGATCCATTCAATCTGTTCAAGTGTTACATATATAGAGGTATAAGTTCTTCCTGATTCAATAGTGCACGATATGCCATTTGACTTTGTCTAAGACATATTATTTCAAAAGTTGGAAGGCATCCTAATCTCTAGGTCCCCTATAATACAAATGGAACCTAGCTAATCTCTCCGCCTCTAAAGTAAATCTTGCAAAATAAGATGTGGTTTATCACATATGTAACATGTGAGAAAAAGAGCAGGAAATATAACTTACAGATCACTATCAAGGTAAAGTGCAAAATGTTGACCACCACCAAGTGCAAGGAAATCAGGGGAACACACCGTATAATATCGATTTGCACCTGCAGAGGTACCATGAAGTAATTGATCTAGATCTACTAAAAGAAAGTTGCATAAAATTTATTTTTGGAAAACCTTGAAAGAATATTAAACGAACGACAGTGTTTCAGCCTCTAACCCTATCAGGAGAAAATATAATTTTGAGTGCAGTTCAAATGAGCCACATTTCATGGTGTCTTGAGACTTCAGCAACATATTAAATTTGAGAGGGGAGAGACCATAGTCTAATAATAGTACTATAAAGGTACTGCACAGCTCCAATAACAATACCTGTGGGACGATAAATAATTGGCTGGCCAGGTACATCTGTAAATAGAAATGTGCTATTTGACCCCTGAATAGAGGTTGAGGAATTAATAATATGCTACAGAAACACAGTCCATGATGTTAAGAAAGTCTACTGATCAAACTTACCTGATATCTCTTGCTCTTAGAGGGTTTGAGAGGTGCCTCAACCAAGCCGCCAAAAACTGCACCTCGTCGGTCACCAACCACCTGTTCGATATGGTACATATTATCAGAGCATACAATATCTGAATGTCCAATGACTAAGTCCATCTTTTAGAAGACCAAGAGTACTCCCAAAGTTTCATTCAAGATTCAACTGGCAGTGAAAAATAATGTTTGTGAAAACGAACTTATGGCCAGACATTCGCCACAGCCAATTGTTCATTTTCTTGTAAACATAAGCTATATTATTCAAGATCAGAGAAATATCCTAATTCATATATCGAATTATTTTCCTACATTTCATGGATCAAATTTCAATACAAGGTCAATTTTAAAGCAAAGCTACTTTCATAACACATTACAGTGCAGATATGAAACAGAGCCAGACTGAATTCAAACATTATATGCACAAAGTCCACTTGCTGGCGACTATAACCTTCGATTAACAATCAACACTTTGATCTCTAAAGCATTGAAACATTGCAAAAATCTTAGGCTTACTATCACTACCTAGAATCACAAAAGGTAGGCATCTGAAAGTAGTAGTAGAGTGGAAAAGAAGATACCAGTAAACTCAAGCCAGGGCAGAGCATACTTTTCCGGTACAAGGTTGAGAGTGATATGCCATGTCTCCATGTGCTGCAAGACACAGCAGAACAGTCAGCTTACATATAATCAAATGATTCAGGAACCAAACAAATATTCAGAAACCCAAAGTCCAAATTCAAAAAGACTGTGATCCTACACCTGTATAGCAACACCCATTTTCGCCCTTTAACAAGGGATGGAAGGGAAGCATACAGTTTGACCCGGGTTTTCTGTGAAAGAAGCAATGAATTTTCAGACATATCTGGAAGTTCACCCAATGATAGGATTTCATCTGTGCCTTCCTTTGGACTCAAATTTCCTCCATCTTGGCATCCATTTTTATCATCAGTTTTAGTTTCATGGTTCGACATTCGCCCTGATGTTTGATTCCGGTACCATGCTAATCTTGCAGCATAACTCATAGCTTTACCAATAGACTGTCTCCCTCTAGATATTAACCCTCTCTTTCCACCACTCTCTTTCACAACAGTTACATTTTCAGGTTCTGCTACAACTTCAGGCTTAATTTCAGGTCTAGCTTCAGTTTCAGTTTCGGATTCCGATTCAGCTTTTACAGGTGCTTTACTATGCTGCCCACCTTCTCTTTCAGCACTAAAGTAGTCATCTTTTAGTAGAGAATAAAGAAAGGCACTGAAAGATGAGGTATCAGGTCCCTCAACTGTAGGCAAAGTACCCTCTTCAGAATTTGACTCAACATGACTTTTCTCTGAGTCAGTTTCATTATCCTTCCAAAAAAAAAAAAACCGGATAAATTAAAGCATTCAAACAAAAACCCAGAATCTTGATTTCCACAAATTAAGACACAAAGAGCAACAAAATTTCAGCAATTTATCAAATGGGTACACTAGAAAATCATTCCACTTAAGCTGAAGTGAGAAATCAAACAAAAAATCACCAAACCCATGAAATAAAATTGCAGAAAAGTCGAATAAAATAACAAAAAAAAAAACCGAAGAAAGTGCTAGAAAAAGAAGGTAAGAAGAAAGAGAAAGAGACATACATGAGGTGGGTTCTTGGAGGGTTTATCAGAAATAGGGTTAAGAAGAACAGTGGTGAAGTCAGACACAAGATTGACTGCTTTGCTTCGAAGAGATCGTTGCTTTCCCATTTTCTAATCCCAGAATTTACTACTATTATTACAAATCAAACAACAAAATGAGAGAAAATAGGATCATCAAACATTACAAATTCCTAAAATAAATTGGTTGGGAAATTACTGTTTGTGTAATTATCTCATTCATTTTGATTTTTGAGAGAAGATAACTTGACCTTCAATTTCTTTGTTTATGAGAAGACACAAGTAACCCCAGAAAGAGCAATTCCAGTAGACCGCAACCAAAGCATAAGGCAGCACGTCATTTTCATGTTCCTCTTTTCCAGGTTACGACGTCACAAAAAAGTTGAAATAGAAGAGTTGAATAGTCATACAAGACTTCATGGCCCAATGGATAAGGCGCTGGTCTACGGAACCAGAGATTCTGGGTTCGATCCCCAGTGAAGTCGATTATTGGTTTTTTTGGCACTTTTTTAGTAAGTTTTTATCATATGAAAGTGAGAGAAATAATCTCAACTATGAAAATTTTTATTTTTCTTGCCTTCAATGATTCCTTTTGGGTTTATTATTTATAAGATAATTAAAAGTTTGGATTATTTTCAGAAAGTACTCCCAATATATAGTTTGGATTATTTTAGAATAACTCATACTTGGGATTATTTTGAGCGGAACGGTGTAGTTTGGATTATTCTTGTCAAATTTTCCTTTATCATATGTCCAGGTCAAGTGTATCATGTTTGTTTATAGATAGTCTTCGTTCCTTAATTACTTTATTTTTAAAAGAAATATTCTTTAATTGTCTAGAATCGGATCTTTCATACTTCAAGTTTGCAAAAAAAATTAGATTGTAAGTTACTAAATTATACTTCATGTGACGTTAGAAATTGATATTTTGTTGATTATGTTATGTCAACAATTTATTTTTCATGGAAAAATAAAAAGAGTTTTTTGTCAGAAGCAACCTTTTAAAAGTGTCATTTTGTGAGAAACAACCTTATAAATTTTTTTTTGTGACAAACAACCTTTAAATGCGATTTTCTTGCCAGATCAGACCCTTCGACCATTTTCCGACGTTGACTTGATTTTTCCGGTGAAGACTTTTTTTTTTACTCCCTTCCCTCTCTTATTCCCTCCAATTTCTTATTTCAAACCATTCTCTCTCCTCTCTTTCACTTCCTTCTTTGACTCCTCATTCTCTCACGCAACATCCCTCTCGCCTTCTCCTTCTCTCTCCTCCACTCTCACTGAACGCTGCCACTGAACGTTGTCACTGCTGCTTATCCTCTTTCATTCTTTCCCAAATTTGTCGCATCTGTTTTCTCTCTCCATTCTTACTGTTAATGGCAACAAGCTTTGGGGGGAGGGGTTTCTTAGGTTAACAACATTGGAGGGCCATGGTTTCTTACTAGTTAATGACAACAAGCTTAATTTTTTGTGCAACCACGGTGAGATGAGAGAAAAGAGATGAAATGACAAGTTCACAAGAGATTCAAATGGGGGCTGACATTTGAAAGAAAGGAGAGAAATAATAGTTTATTTAGGTTTGAAATAGGGGGCTCTGCCCTAGGCTTCTGGCCGATACCGATGTGGTGGCTTCTTGTGCGAAGGAGAAGGCGAGAGGGTGAGGATGGAGGATGGAGAATGGAGGTGAGGCTGAAGGTTGGGTAGGGTTGGGAGGAAGAAATTGGAGGGGAAAATAAAGGGAAGAGGGTAAAAAAAAGTCTTTGCCGGAAAAATCAAGTCAATGTCGGAAAATGGTCGAAGGGTGTGATCTGACAAGAAAATCACATTTAAAGTTTGTTTCTCACAAAAAAAAAATATAATGTTGTTTCTCACAAAATAACACTTTTAAAAGGTTGTTTCTAACAAAAAACACAAATAAAATAGTATGTGATTGTAATGTGTACGAGGGCATAGCGCCATGACATTTGTGGTTTTAAAACTTATTAATTTATTGTACTTTTTCAATCAGGTAAATCAATATACTAACTGCCATTAACATACACCTATTAGTACTTGGTCTAATGGTAACATTTTTAGTTCATAATCTCAAATGAGATTCTCTTACCTTCCTTTATTCATGAGGGACCTTAGTCGTGTAGTTGAAATGTATAACCTACAACAGGTTGTGATCCAGTAGGACAATTTGTAATTATAATAACACAAGTAAAAAAGCTTAAATGGACATGGTAGACAATAACTTATTGTACACCGAATTTTGTATGATATAGATAATTTAAATCTAGTATAGGTCGTTTTCACTTGATATAGTCAATGTTTGTATGATACAGACATACAATTATCTTCTAGAGAATCAGATTTTTGTATTATACTACCTCAGGCCTTTATTAGTTTACCCATATTTTTTTATGGGATGTCCTTCATTAGTTTTCTCATTTTTTTTTTGTTTCTATTTTTTGGAATGGGAATACTAACTTTCCATCACACATACATTCAACTTTAACATAAAATAATAGTTTGTGAAAGTATTGGGTCAGACCGTCTGACCCAATATGTTTCGTCGGACGAAGCCGCGAGAACGGCGCCGCTGCTCCTTGTTCATCTTTTTCCTCCGCCACCGCCGCCGCTGGACAGCACTTGAAAACATTCTAGAGGTAAAAATGATGGCTTTCAAGCAAAAAGAGTAATGAACACTGAGTACAACTACCTTTGAGAGGCCATGGAGATGCTGTCAACAACAAGGGAGAAGAAAACCTTAGCGTTAGAGAGAGATCGAGCCATTGAATGTATATAGTTTTGTTATACTTTTTTATTGATCAAACAAAGAAGAAAGAAATTAGCTAAGAGGAATGAAGAAGAAGGAGAAAGTGAGAGGAAAGCAGAGGTTAGTGTTTATTTTTTTTAATATTAGTTAGTTGTTAAATGAAAGAATAATAAAACTTACTTTCATTTAGAGGTAAGTTACTTTCATTTAGAGGTAAGTTACTTTCATTTAGACCTAACTTACTTTCATTTAGACTTAAGTTACTTTCATTTAGACCTAAGTTACTTTCATTTAGACTAACTGAAAAAAATGAAGACTAACTGAAAAAAATTTAGGACTAACTGAAAAAAATGAAGACTAACTGAAAAAAAATGAAGACTAACTGAAAAAAAAATTAAGACTAACTGAAAAAAATTTGAAGACTACCTGAAAAAAAATGAAGACTAACTGAAAAAAAAATTGAAACCAACTGAAAAAAAAATGAAGTACCTGAAAAAAAAAATGAAGACTACCTGAAAAAAAAAAATAAGACCAACTGAAACCCAAGTGCATCTAACTAAAGCACAAGTGCTTCTAACTGAAGTGGTGCGACGAGAAGAGAATAGTGTGTCGGACGAGTCCGACACAATACGAACTCTAATAGTTTTTCTTTCATTCTATGTCCTACAACATTGTTTTTCCTAAAATTTTGTGCAAAAGAAACAGGTAAATGAATAAAAACGAGAGACTAGAGAGATTATATTTATTCAGTTTTTTTTCCATATAAATAATTTTGTATGATATAATCAATTTTCTATGATATAATCAATTTTGATGTGATGTAATCAATTTAAATTCTAATAAGTTATCGTAAATCCGATCCTTCCAAAACTTAATGTAACACACGAAGGTCCAAAGCAATTGCCATGTGAGAGAAGTTCTGTTAAGGTAAAGGATCTTTGCAAGTCATCACCACGTCAAGCAGTGCAATAAAAATGTGAATGTAAAAGGGAACGCAATTAAAGCACATCTGTCCGATCGTTACAATTTTATTACTAGTAATTAGCAAGGCATACCATTCGCATATCTTCCATTTTTTGTAATAAAATAAATGGATTTACAATCCCCATTATGGACTTTCATCATTTCATCCACCCCCTTTTCTGCTCACTCTATATATATATATATATATCACCATTATTGGATACATTCATCAATCAATCTTACAAAAAGGAAGGAGAAAAAAATAAAGGAGATCTGAATTGCAACAATGGCTTCTCTCTCTGTTCCAGCTGCTCTTCCTGATGTTGCCGAAGATGTTGAACAACTCCACAAAGCTTTTTCAGGTAACTAAAACACCCTTCTTTTTCTTCCAAAAAATAAGAAAAAAAAAATGATCTGAACATGTATAATTTGATGATCCTTACATCTTTTTACTATATTTTTCTGTTGTTTTTAATGTTGGTTGTTAGTTTGTCTTGATTGAAACTCAAAGTTGATATCTTTGATTACTATGTCGAAAAAGAATATAAAGTTGATGCATTTATGATTTATGTTTATTACATGATGATACAGTTGAAGATGGATTTATCAATGGTGATTATTGTAAAAGATGATGAAAAGGTAGACATTTTGAGTAGTAAAATGGGAAATCTTTTTGCAGGATGGGGAACGAACGAGGATTTGATCATAACAATATTGGCGCACAGGAATGCGTGCCAACGCAAGTTGATCCGTGAACTTTATACTTCCACCTATGGAGAAGATCTCCTTAAAACCCTCGACAAGGAACTTTCTAGTGATTTTGAGGTAATTTATTTACTAATGAATTTTCTGTGATAATATTAGTGCAACATTTTTGATTTATGAAATATGAATGTGTTTACTTATGCAAATGGTGATATGATATGTGATCCAATGTTGTTTTTGATTTGTGTTGGAGGGTCAAGTCGAATTTGCGTTGTTGGATGGTAGGTTGGTAGTGGGTGAATCTGACATTTGTGAATGACATTGTATGCAATCTCCCTGATATTGTAGGGGGTTTTGGAGAGTTGTGAGAAAATGCATTATTCACTCTGGATGTTGAACTAATTAGTCGTTTGGTTGTATATAAGGCGTTGCATTTTAGGAATTTGCGAGAAACTTGTTTGGTTTTAGTTTCTGTAGGGAAGTTGTACTTAGTAAGGGGAGGTTCGAGGTTGATTAACTTGCGTTTATGTCAACCAATCAACACATCGGTTTTTTTACTTCCTAGGAATTTCTACTTCCCGTGCAATTTGATGTCAACTAATAACTGACCACTAAGACCTCCTTGTTTGGCATGCTTAAGTTTGAGCTTTTGTTTGAATCGGGTATATCAACAATCTGTAAGTGTTTGAATGATGTAGAAAGCAGTTCATTTGTTTACCCTGGATCCTCCTGAGCGTGATGCACATTTGGCTAATGAAGCTACTAAGAAGTTCACTTCTAGCAATTGGGTTCTTATTGAAGTTGCTTGTACAAGGTCTTCGGATGACCTCTTCAGCGCTAGGAGAGCCTACCATGCTCGTTACAAGAAATCCCTCGAAGAAGATGTGGCTCAACACACCACTGGTGACTTCCGCAAGGTAATTACTACAATCTTCATCTAATACTAATTGTGATGTGGATAGTGTAATTGAGCTAGTAATATGAGAAATGATAAATCCTGACAAAGGAAGTATAAAGCCTTGTGAGAAACTTGAATCTTATGGAGTATTTTTCATGCTTGGGTATGAAAATTATGGCTGCCATTGTTGAGGAAGAAGGGTTTCACAAATTGGATAACAATATGGTACCCCTTAGGCCATTTGGATACATGGCTGATTGGCTGGCTGTTAGGAAGTGCAAGGTGATGGTTTGCTCATTGCTTTTTAGAGGGTCGAAATTTATGTTGCATGAAGTTTGATAGAGACATGTATGTGAACGGGATATGAACAGGGTGATTTAAACCTTTTTCTTTTTTAATTATTTCCATTGTGATGTAGATTTTTCAGATTTCTGAGAATCGGACATTGTAGACTCGACCTACTAGAAGCACAATCTCTATATTACCGAGAGTCCAAGACCCATATGGCCAAATACTAAAACTTAAAAGCCTACCACTTTTAGCCTGCAAGTTAAGCTCTCCCTTTTACATTATATTATGGAAATGTTACTTGTACTACCTCCGTTTTTTTTACTTGCATAGAGAGATATAAAAAAGAAATTTGTGTGCTAGGCCTACGAGAGAGAAAGAGAGAATATATTACCAAACATATGAACACGTGCAAGTAATAGGGACGATGCAAGTAAAAAAAACGGAGGAAGTATATAAATAATATGTATATTGTTTTTGTCTATACTACCAAGAAAAGTGAAAGAAAGTATGGCTGTATCAACTTGTTACTAGACTCCGCATAATTGATATATCTTGCATCCTCTGCAGCTTTTGGTTCCTTTGGTGAGCTCATTCAGATATGAAGGGCCAGAGGTTAACACACATCTGGCAAAATCAGAGGCCAAAATACTTCATGAGAAGATCTCAGACAAAGCTTATGCTGATGATGATTTCATTAGGATCATTGCTACAAGGAGCAAAGCACAGCTCAGTGCCACACTCAACACATACAACAATGACTATGGTCATGCTATTACCAAGGTATAGAAGTCAATTCTTAGTACTGTTATGTTCTTATTACATGGATGTAAGGTAGCTTTATTGGTAAAGTTTTGTGCATGTGGTGCTAAGACCTGTAATTGAATCTCGTCTATATCACTGCCTATGTGATTCTCTATACACAAAATTGTTTGCTACGGTTTTTTGGTTCTAAGATCATCTTATGTGACTATTTGCAGGATCTTAAGGAGGATCCCAAGGATGATTACTTGAAGTTGCTGAGGGCAACTATAAAATGCCTGACCTGCCCTGAGAAATACTATGAGAAGCTTCTTCGTCTCGCTATTAATAAGATGGGGACAGATGAATCGGCT